>NC_063200.1:33757519-33930599 GCF_017589495.1 Alosa alosa
CAGGGTCACCTTGGCCCAGCAAACCTACATAGTCCCCTGGTCAGAACGAAACTCAACATTGAACTTCGGCCGCCCAGGGGACAACCAGCAGACACCCGTAAAGGGGAACCTGAAGAGAAGTCGAAGGGGCGCTGACGATGGAGTGTATATGGGCGTGTTCGGACAGCCCCACAATGTCCGAGACAGTTCAAACGGGGACGAAAGGTACTACGCCCGGGTTTGAAGTCGCCATCCCCTTCACGGAGCATCCGTGGCGCCGCCAAGAATGTTCAATGGATTAACTACATCCACTACAACGCCCTACGGTTCATGAATGCCACTATGGACGCGTTCAAAGCATTTGATAGAAGGTTGAACGCCACCACAAAAATGCCAATGGAAACCAGGATAGCAGTGGACTGGATACTGGCAAAGGAAGGTGGAGTGTGCGCAATCGTCGGAACAGACTCGTGCTGTACGTACGTCCCAGGTGAAGACGAGAACATGGATGACTTCACAAACGCGATGAACAGGCTCAAGGCCGTCAACAGGGAGGCCCACGAGAACTCTGGAAAGGGACCGTCATTTGCTGGAATCCCGGATATTTTTGCCCCCGTAACCCAGTGGCTAACGGACACTGGGTCATGGGGGGGTAAGATTGTAGCATTTCTGGGAAAGTTATTGTTTGGAGCAGCCTTAGTGGTAGGAATGTTTTGCTGTATTACTCAATGTTGTGGTAAGGTTTGCTCCAAGGTGGTCGTTAGACAACTAGTGGTCCAAAATGTAATGATGCCCTGGGACGAGGAGGATGCGAGTGAGAGAATTCTTTTAGTGCAAACTAGTGTGGGACGAATAATGGAAGACGAGTTCAACGAGGGTCGTATAATGGAGAGCGACTTCCTCGCTCGAATGCTGGAGCAGGAGCGGAAGCAGGGTCAGGAGTTTCCTCCCCCGGAGTTTCCTCTCCCGGATATGTACGAGTAGAGGTGGGGTCCTGCCCGGAAGACTCCGGAGGAGAAAGGGGATGACGTTGCGAGTAACAAAGGGGGGTGTAGTGTGACGCATAGAGGCCAGAAAAGGGCCATATATACCATTTCCTACTAAAGGAGTCATTAGGGGATGGGCGAGTGACGAATAGGATCATGGAGCTGTTATGTAACTCCAATTTGGCACCAATGGCCGTTGCATGAAATTTCTTTATGCTCAAAGTGACTAGCACACTAGCCGCTTTGGGGACAAATCCGTCTCGGGTCCTAGCCATATGTTCGTAACAAGGAATTGGTCGTTTGCCACTTGCTCTAGGCGTCCGGGGCTCTTGATTTATTATTTACTCTCATATATAGGGTTTGCAGGACCCATGCGTCCGAGGAGGGTATAGATGAGTGACGGATCAGGCCGCACCAATGCCCAATACCGAGTGCATTGAGTGCCATGAAGCACGGGGTCTTTCCTGACCTCGTGTACAAAAGGTGACTGGTTGAAATAAATGAGGTTTCAGGCCACTTTTGGGACATATCCGTTTCGGGTTCCAGCCATTTTGTGTTAGTCCATAAATGGGGAGATTTCACAGCTCGTTCTTAGACGAGCAATTGGTCTTTCTGTCACTTGATCTGGGCGTTCAGGGTTTGCTTACTGATATTATTTACTCACGTAAGGGCAGTAATGCCAACACATTTATTACTAGTTCTGACATAAGGTTTAAGATTTTACGTACGAGATAAGGTTTGTAGTAGTAGATACCATTCCCCTGTAACTCGCTCATGTGCACATAGCCTGAGGTGTCATGGCAATATACGGGGTTATGACACACTCCTGTGTTTAAATGATGCTTATGCTGCATAGTGAGGCTAATTTAGCCTCAAAGGGGGGATATGTGGTGATTTTATCTAGACATGATAATAATAATACTTGTGTGTGTACTGGTTTATTGAGGAGGCCTTCCATTTACTATGAGAACATTGTTTGTGCAACTGTTATGCAACACTTATTGGAAGTCATGAGACTGGACTGTCAAAGGCTAAGAGTGGGAGTAAACAAAACAGGGCCTGGGAGAGGAAGGTGCTTACCAGAAGGGCATAAATAGAAGGGGCTAGCAGAAGAGGAGAGGCAGGGACCTTCCAGAGAGAGGAAGTGAAACCAAAGTTGAAGTGACACATCGGCCGAATCAAAACGTACCCTGCCTGGCAACAGATTACACATAGAACCTGGACACATGTATTCTGCCTAGCAACACACATTTTTTAATGTTTATATGAGGAGGAGTTTCCACCAATATCTCAAGTCCCAAAACGTTCTAATTGGCTAAAAGGGGCCTGGTGACGTTCCTGGGGATAGGAACGCCTCTCAGGCCCCTGAGAGCATAAAAGAGAGAGCTCAGGCACATTCAGATCAGATCTCATCGGGGTAGCAGCTGCCACTCATCACTCTATTGCCTGACGGTCCAGTCCTGACGCTGTTTGGATTGTATTATCACTGCAATACGGTGAATAAAGGATCAACAGCCTTCAGCTTCTCTCGTCTTGGTGTTCTCCTTCGGATCTTTGACACCAGAGTGCTAGTTGGATTGGAGGTTTTGGGAAGTGGAATATTTCCACGACAATAGTTTTAAGCTAATGCAATTGTGCTTACCATCTGTGGTCCAGTTTACATTCTGACCTACAATTCTAGAGACTGTAATTATGGTTATCTACTAGTCAAAGTCAAAGTCAAAGTCAGCTTTATTGTCAATTTCTTCACATGTTCCAGACATACAAAGAGATCGAAATTACGTTTCTCACTATCCCACGGTGAAGACAAGACATATTTTACCAATTTAAGTCCACAGACAAACATAACATTCAAGTAAACAAAAAAGTAAGTAAATAAGAGGGCACATATAATAATGAAAAAAATAAGAGCAGCAAAAATTGGTTGAAATTGTGCATAGACAGTCAATAAAATACTAGTGCAAAGTCAGGCCAATAAAAGGCTTGGGTAGTTCTGTTTGACCTAAGTAAGAAAGAAAGTGGCATAGTGGTGCAAGTTATGTAAGAGCAGCAGAAGTGTTGTGTTTTCAGGACAACAACACCAAGTTGTAAAAGTGTGCAAGTGTGCAAGTGGAGTAGTGCAGGCCATTGTGGGTCCAATGTCCAGGATGTTATGTAGCTGAGGGTGGAGGGGGAGAGGGGGAGAGAGTTCAGCATCCTTACAGCTTGGTGTATGAAGCTGTTGGTGAGTCTGGTAGTCGGGAGGCGAGGCTTCTGTACCTCTTCCCAGAGGGCAGTAGATCAAACAGATTGTGAGCTGGGTGACTTGCATCACTCACAATTTTGGTCGCCTTCTTGGGTGAGGTGGGTGGTGTAAATGTCCTTCAGGGGAGGGGAGTGAAGCACCAATAATCCCTTCCAGCTGTGTTCACTATGCTGCAGGGCTTTCCTGTTGTATTCAGTGCAGCTTCCGCCCCACACAGCGATACAGCTGGAGAGGATGCTCTCAATGGTGCCTCGGTAGAATGTGGTCATGATGGCTGGTGGAGCACTTGCTCGCCTGAGTTTTCAGAGAGGAAGTACAGGCGGCTGAGCTCAGTGCCAGTGATGCAGTGTTGGTGGTCCAGGAGAGGTCTTCACTGATGTGCACCCCAGGAATTTGGTGCTGCTCGCTCTCTCCACCACAGCACCGTCGATGGTCAGTGGCAGGTGTTGGGTGTGACCTCTCCGAAGTCAACAACAATCTCTTTGGTCTTGCTGACGTTCAGCAGGAGGTTGTTGTCCCTGCACCACGTGGTCAGATGGTCGACCTCCAACCTGTATTGAGTCACAAATAAGCCCTTGGTGATGAGACCCACCAGAGTTGTGTCGTCAGCAAATTTCACTATGTGATTGTTGCTGTAGGTTGCAGTGCAGTCATGCGTCAGCAGGGTGAAGAGCAGCGGACTGAGCACGCAGCCTTGGGGGGCCCCTGTGCTCAGTGTGATGCTGCTTGAGGTATTGTTGCCAACACGTACTACTTGGGGCCTCTGACAGAGGAAGTCCAGTAGCCAGTTGCAGAGGTAGGTACTGAGTCCCAGTTTGTCAAGTTTGCAGATGAGTTGTTGTGGTATTATGGTGTTGAATGCAGAACTGACGTCTATAAACAGCAATCTCACATATAGGGTGATTTGCTGAGTATATCATTCAGCAAAACACGAGAGCCTGAAGTTTAACGGGGTAGACCAGGGAAACGTCGGGTGGAAACATTGCTGAGAAAGGTGTCTTTATGATGAGGGTTCAGTTTCACTTGCGCAGACGCACATAGACATTGAATGAGCTCACATTTCAACCCCCAATTGTAGGCTATGCATCTTTATTTGATCACACACAATTAAGAAATATTTTCTAATCTGGAAAATGCTACTTTTTTTTTCCGCCAGCGGTTCTATAATAGTCCACCATTCATTTTGCCGCAAAATGATCAGGACGGTGACAGAAGCATGGGCATAGCCTGTAACCAGCTGATCCATGGAGAGCAATCTCATCGGAGAGGAGGCCCTAACGCTGCAGATAACAGACAGAGAAAGGCACAGAACACAGTTGCATGTCCAGTGTAGCCATGGGTCTGGTGAATATAGCCTACCGAATGCAGATGGCTACAAGCTCACGCTTTGCCTGGTCTAGACTAGAAGCTTATGTTTCAAAGATTTAGATGCGTAAGCTCCAGAATCAGTGGTAGCAACCCCCCCCCTGGTAAAACAAAGCGGTTTGTCAGAGAAAAAAAAATCTGATCATAAAATGTATCGTAAAAAAGGAACGATGGGTTGTTGTAAAATGTAGCGGGAGTAAAAGTACAGATAATTGCTGTAAAATGTAACGAAGTAAAAGTCAAAAGTATGCACTATAAATTCTACTTAAGTAAAGTACAAATACGTGGAATATTTACTTAAGTACAGTAACAAAGTATTTGTACTTCGTTACATTCCACCACTGATCAGGGATCAGTATTAGGGACCCTACTTTTCTCTATTTACACACTTCCTTGGGTGAGACCATTCGCTCCCATGAATTTGATTATCACTGCTATGCGGACGATACTCAACTTTACCTGTCTTAAGCTTTTGGTGTTTCCACCAGACTTGGCGCTGAACGCACTAGCAAGTGTCCTAAAAGTGCTAGTTCACTGACTAGCATGAGCCCTAATGTGTCAGGAGGGAGCTAAACTCATAAGGTATTACATATATAAATTAGCTTCATTGACAGGCATAATCATTTTATGGGATGCAAAATATTAAACTACAATAAAACAAAATAGACCTTTTCAAACAATCACTATAAGCCTTAAAAAAAACTTTAGCATATGCTAATTGGCCCCACCCACCTCAATTGAATTAGGCTAACAGGAGGATGTGTTGGACTCGGTTATGTACTAATTTATCTAACTATGACTGGGTGCATGTACTACTTTATCTAACTCTAGGATAGAAGACGAAATAGCTAATTTCCCAAAAGGCAGCATTTTTTTTTTTTTTTTTTTTTCAAAGGCAGTTTTTTTTAAGAGACTTGACAGACGCTAGCATCTAAGGGTTTTAGCCTCCTTGCTAGCATGCCAGCCTCTAGGGGGCAAATTAGAAGGATTGAGCCCAGGCAAGTGCAGGGTTTAATCACACAGTCAAAACTTCACACATAGCCCAAATGCACCCCAGTTTTTGACTCAGTGTCAGAATGTATGGCTACTTAAAATCTAACATGTCTGCCATTTTAATTATGCATGACTGTCTCATTATGTATTTCATAATGCTGAAAGATGGCTGTAGACATGTCATATTATGTGTTAAAAGCAGCATAGCATTATGAATGTAGAAAAAAAAGGGCATATTTTGGTGGCCATATTTGAAGTCAAGATAGGGGCCACCAGGGGGCGCTATGTGTTGGGGTCCATTTCAATTTTTGATCACTAGGGGTAGTACTATACCTGTACCAAGTTTTGTGCTTTCTGCAAAAACTGAACGATTCAGGTAAAAATCTGGCCTTAGCCGCTGTACTAAAAAGCCTATGAGTTTTGACTCTCCCTGTGCGCAAATTTTGTGTAAAATATGGACACGTTATAGACTTCTCCTGCCCATTGCTATGTGTGTTTCAATGCCTGTGTTTCATGAACTGAATTATTTAAAGAATAGGCTGGACAAAAGGATACAAAATTAGGCAACACATTTTTATTTGATTTATTTGCTGACGTTCATGTTCATGTGCCTCTACAGACACTTCAGGTAGGGGTGACCACAGCCTAACCTCAGTGAAACGTTTGTAAAACTTAACCATGATACTTTGAAGGCCTACTACAGTAAATGGCTTGGGCAACGGTAGCATGATAACATGGTAGCCAGATAACATGAACAGCTATGTTAACTTGTTACAATTATAATAACGTTAGCTGACTTCTTTTAATCATAGAACTGAAGTCAATTTCTGTGAGTGCCGTCAGCTGGTTCGTGGCGCAAGTGGATAGACGTCTGATTACCAAGCAAACAGGTCAATTTATTCGTGGATCGATACCCACGTGAAGTTTATTTATTTAGGTGTTTGTTTTTTGGGTGGCATATTCATGGTCCAGTGCATGTAGTACTACATACAATTTTGACTTTTAAACATGTCATGCATATTTGTGTGCGTCTCTAGTATATCAGAAAGTGACAAATCTGCAAGCGGCCACATCTGTCAAAGACTCGTCACTAATCATGAAACGTCATCAACGCAGCCAGTTACCTAGCGTTCATGGGCTTCGGAAAAACCTTTCTCCGAGTGAAAACACCATCATTCCGCGTCATTCACGTCACGTAATGTGCGAGTCAGAGGTCGGAAACTGGGGCTAGATTTTGCTAACAGAGTTGCCCAGTTAGGGGCTCGTCATCACTTTAGTTGTCATGTTGTAGTTCGTTTGTAGTCCATGTGGCCTTTCATGTCCAACCGTTTTAATGTGAACTTGGGAATTTGCCGTTTTTGTCACTTGAAAGCTGCATATCTTTTTCACGAGCGTCTTACACTATATTTTAAGTAAATACAGTTGTTTGTTTAGGATTAGTGAGTGTATGTTTTAACCTTTGTTGTGGCATCCGTGTTTGTCACACATTCCGACGGCAAAGCACATGAACACTTGCTGTCGGAAAAACAAAGTAGCCATGGGGGCGGTCCTTGTCATTCCGAAGTGCCCTGAATGCACCATTAACATGGGAGCCAGTTGCCATGTAACACCGGCAAGCCTGATGCTTTTTCTCTACGAAGCTCCCGCTACCGCCTGTACGTGTCGATACGTGTGCGAGCCCTCGCTCGGTCTGAAGCTCTTTTCCTTTTCTTTGCATCTTCCGTCAAGGGTTTTCGCTGCTTATTCGCCGGCTCTGCCATTATACACACGTACGTTTGCAACAATCGCTAGCGTTGCGTTAGCCTGCCTCTGTGCTCGGGATGCAGGATGTAAACTGATCCTGCTTCTTGCGATGTCTGAGACTTTGTGAGACTGAAGGTCGGCGGGTAGGATACACCGAACTTGCAAGTGGGATATTCTTCCTACTATGGCGCGGGAATCGTGCCTAAAACCTTCCGATCGTCCATCTGATCAACCAACCGATCGACCAACCGAACGTCATACCACCCGCCTTACTTACATGTATCAGAATAATTGCCTTTTTATAAGCAGCCTACATATACCTACATGAACCTACAACAGCAACATGTACTTATTCTGTTGGAACATGATGGTTGGCTTGTGACATGTAGGCTTGTGTTGGAACATGAATACATGTAGGAAAACTCTACATGTTGAAACTTCATTAAATGAACATTCATTAGTCTATTTGTGTCGTTATTAGTGACAAGCTATTGCTATTGTTGCTTAAACTGTTATGCGTAATAACCATCTGCAAAACAGGACTAGGGGCCTACCAATTATCTGCGAGATATGAGAAATGCCATAGGCTGGCCTTACCACATTTTCTCTTTCTTATATCAATATGTTATGGAAGCATATGAGCCCACTTCAAATCATCTCCAAATATGTGATTATGTAGGCCTATCCTAGCCTATAGGCTAAGTTTAACAACGTTTTATGGACAATATCCCTCGGACTGCAATTTGAATAGATTTTGCTGTGCTGTACTGTAAAGTAGGCCTACGGCCATTTCTTAGAGTGGGTTCAATTTGTTCCTGCTGCTCATTGTCAAAAGCATGACAGAGGAAGAGGGCACCAGGCTAGGCCTACTTCAGTTGTTAGCCTACATTCAGAACCAAGAAACTGACATCTGGAGTCTTTCTCAGGTGTGTGTGCTCCTTTCGTGAGACAGAAAGAAAAACTGAAACTAAAGTAGCTTGTATGGCCCGGAATGTAGCGGTAGGTGACTTTATTTTTTTGGTAAACAAAATTGCTGTCAGATTTGGCATTCTGGAGAAGGGGATGCGTTTCGTAATGAGTCATAGGTCTTCTTTGTTCAACCTTCAGGTTCCCCACCCCACCTTTCCCTATCCTCCTCTGTGTGTGTGCGTGTGTGGGTGTGAGTTTGTGTGTACGCCTATACAGCGGGGCTTGTTCTATGAAATCCCCTTTCAAATGTTTAGAACACATTGATTTTTGAGTGATGTTGAAGTAGATTTTATTCCTAGCTTTTCTTAAATAATAATACATTTTATATATGTATATAATTTTGATATACATTTCAATTCATTCATTATACTGATTTATATAAGGAAGTTGTGTCTGTTGAATCAAATGTATTTTATGTCTCTATTCCGAAATGATCTTAATCAATATACAGTATACTTACTTCCTGTATTACTGGTAAGGTACATGTTTTTTTTTTTATCATTCTTATTGACTGTAACATTTGCTTATATACAAGTAAATGGTTTATTCTTATGGACCAAATAAATCTAAAACATTGTGTCTGACATTATTAGTTGTTGGTGAGAAAGAGAATGTGAATTCTGTCAACAACATTCTAAATCCTGTTTCCTGCATTTTTTTACACTGATCACTAAATTTATCATAACTTTTGAAAGGTTAATGATACTCCAATTCTGTCTTTTTTTGTTAAATAGCCCACAACTTGTTGAACATGTCATACACTCTATATATTTCTCTATCTTGTAGAGAAATATGATGAAAATATTTTTTTTTGTGAATGAAATTTCGGTATACATTTGAAGTGGATTTTCAAAGACTGTTCATTACTATATCAACATTACCATATGTATTTTACATCATTTCATAGAACTGATCCTTCTGATTACAATGGTATGTATATCCCATTGATGGTATGTATTATACTCAAGAAATATTTTTTTTGTGTAAGGTCATCCAGCACCAAAAATGGAATGTTCGGCACGGGCACGAAAGGAGGTTGTATTTCGTGATTAGCGATTTCAGGCCCAAACATAAATGATCACATTCATGTAGTCTTTCCTAACGATCCGCTAGCTGCCTTCCCCATAAGCAGGCCGTCAAAAAACCGAGTCTCTGTAGGCAGCCTAGGCTCCGAGAAACCTCAAAGTGTTACCTTTCATTTGAGACCAGGATTATGCTTCTACACTGAGGTTGCCACACAGTAAGCATTTTGGGTAACAAAACGCATGAGCATACAAATAATGGTCTAAAGTACTCATATTTCATTCTATATTGATCTACTTTGAGATACAGAATCGCAAGCCCTGGTAGTGGGCCTCAGTTGTATTTCAAACAATTGCTGCCAACAAGTGTTGGCAACCACAGGCAAAATAAAGTGTTCCAACCAATAACCGAGAGATGTGCGTTTAGGAGAGTTTCAATTGCACAGGAGGGAGTAGCGAGCTAGCTCTCTGTTGAAGTGACATAAGCGATAGTTGCGCTTGTGTGGTGGGTCTCTTGTGTAGGTTCAACAGTGATTAACATCACTAGTTCAAACTAGTGCTAAAGTGAACATGCCTTATTTGCCCAGCCCAGTGTATGTCTTACAAACATAGAACTTTAAAATAGTCATGCTACCCTGCAGCAACTGTGCTAGTTCACATGGCAAACAGCAATGCCCACACTGGATATGGCAGGTAACCGCTCGTTCTTCCTCTGGCTGGAGCTGTAGAAACACCTCGTCCTTTCCAAACTTTGCTGTAACATGCCCCTTCCAATTTAGTCGTTCTCCCATCAGGCAGGGATCAAACAGAAAGATAAAAGCAAGCTGTCTTTGTTGCATGCACATGGGAGGGAATCAGGACAACTTAACCATAACCCATAACGTGCATTAACTTATGATACCCAAATGTCACGTTTGCCATTATGTTACTGACCTCACTCAAATACAAAAATTATGACACCATTTTGATGCAGCAATAAGGACATAGATACATCTTGCAAATTAAATTTAATGCAGCTGTTGTACAAATGTTTACGGGGAGAACGCCCTACACCACTGAAAGGCAAGGACAATTAACAACATGTCAATTTACACTTCAAGGAGACATTTTCTTCTATGCAATGGGGTAAAAATAAAATGTCTTACTTGTGAGATGAATAAAAAGTTACTTGCTATACTGAGGGTGCTTTGCATGTAATAATACCAATAAGAACAATAGAAAACGCAATGCATTATACTGTTACACACCCTAACTTTGCACATCAAATGGCAAACCACTAATATATAAACACAAAACAATGATGATATCTGACGAAGATAATGTATACAACTCTGGGTATTAGGGACCAAACACTCAATAGGCCCATTTCCTGTTTTTTCTATACATCACACAGATACTGAATGACAAAAATAAAATGACCCTTTTCCTTTACTCATCAAAAGAAAAGAGATTTTAAACTTCGAGAAAACAATGACAGACAACATCCTATATATTTTAAGAGAGATAGACAATTTGTAAAGTGTAAAGCTTTACATAATCTGGAGGCAAGTGTCGGCCATACAACATTTAACTTAACCTACTACCTCTCCCCAATTTTTCAACTGTAACAGGTGCATTATGTTAATGCTCTTCTGGGCCAGCTTAAAAGTACTGAGCATACTTTCCCCATTACATAAACACTCAATTTGATTTGTTGCATGTTGATTGTTCTCTTTGGTGGCATCTGTTCGATGATGTACAGACATTCCGGGTGATGAATTCTGGACTGTCAAATCTGTGTTCTTATCATTCGATCTGGTTATAGTATGTCTCAGATCTTCTGATTGGTAATAAGTTTCTGAATTCTTTTCATCTTGCGCTTGTTTTTGGGCAGTGGTTTGTCATACAGGCCACACTTTAGCAGGTGTTCTTTGCTATGGTGAACCTGAGCACCATGTTGCAGCTGGAATGAGCACAAGGCTCTTAAGGGCTTCAGTAGAACCTAGAGTACATAGACAAAAAGTGATTAATAATTTATAAGATTTTCAATTGAAATCTCTCAAATATTTTTGATTTACTGATTCATCCACAGACATGCACACCTTACACCCACAAATGTAATAACTTCCTGCAACTGCTGCCTCCTACAAACATAATAATCATTTTTTTCATAAACATAATAATGACTACATATGTGAGAAATTATTCAATTTGTGGGAATACCTTCATTAAACAAACGCAGTAAATACACAATGAATACACAAATGCACAACAAATGTGTTGTGTATACCATATTCATATTATAGTACGGCAGCAACGACAGCAGTCGCCTACATTCATTATCAGTTTTCAAATGTTCTGTCAAAATTGTAAAAGACTATGTGCACAACAGGCCCTTCCTGCACATTATATCCGCTGGAGCGTTAACTATGTTGTTACGACATCTTCTATTATATTCTGCTATTTACAACTTCACTCCGACACTGAATATTCTTGTTTGCTCAATAATAACACAAGCATAAACCCTTCTTTATCGTAATGTGCTGATTCCCTACTGCAACACTCAACCTGGTCCATGTAGGGGTAACCATTATAGCATTCATTATATTGTAGGTCAATTATTTTTTTTCGTCAGGGAGTCAGGGAAAAGTCATGGAATTTTACATTTGACTTAAGAGTGGGAACCCTGATATTCTCATGTGCTCATGTACAGCGTTTGACGGTAAGTTTAGGGTGATTTCCCAGAATCATACATGCTTCTGATGTTCAAATTGATTCTGGGAAGGATGTTTGGGAGGTTGTTGCTTGGTATGAAGTATACCAAAGGTAAATCTTCTGCCAAATGGAGTCAGTCAGTTGAGCTCTTTCTAAGAGTAATGTGGAATTTCTGCTGGATGGAATTTTTACCTTTACTTACAAAACTAACTATGTCTGTTAACATTATGTATGCACTAAACTTTTTTCACTTTGGATTTGTAAGATGTTACCAAAGGGCCTGATGTGGTCAAATTTTCTGTCCATAGTTTACTTTTGCTAATTTGAGTTGTAGAAGTGGTATTTTTCAAGAAATTGTATTTTTACCATTCATTTTTTTCAGTTGTCAAGGTGCTTCTAAGTCTAGCCATTAATAATGACATACAGTATAATGTTGAAATATCATGACATATTTTGGGGTTCACAGGTCTGTGTGTGAAAAATGTCAAGCGCACATCCTGATTGTGAAACTACCCCTAACTGATATTGGAAAATCCTTTTAAATAATCGCATTTTAATCATTTTGAATAATTGCATCTACAGTACCCTCCAGAATTATTGGCACCTCTAATAAAGTTGACTAAAAAGAGGAATATAAAATCATCTTTTGGAAATTGATCTTAATGCCTTAAGTAAAAAATGAGGAAATATCCAACCTTTAAGGACACCAATTTTCTTTGTGAATGAATAATGTAGCATAAATAAATAAATGTTAAAATAAAGGGGTCATAAGTATTGGCACCCCTATGTTAAATTCCAATAGAGGCAGGCAGATTTTTATTTTTAAAGGCCAGTTATTTCATGGATCCAGGATACTATGCATCTTGATAAAGTTCCCTTGGCCTTTGGAATTAAAATAGCCCCACATAATCACATACCCTTCACCATACCTAGAGAGTGGCATCGTGTGTATTTCAGTTAGCCTATTAGCTGGTTTGATTTGCATTGAGCTCAATGAGCATCAATAGTAGAGCTCCATAGACCTCCATTTATTCTGCACTTATTTGTGAGCGCCCTCACATGGAACCAGAACAGGAACTGCAACCAGTTCAGAAACCAGAAGGGTCTCCCCTTATTAGACATTCTGTGCCTAGATCCATAGGCAAATGTTTATTTCCGGGTGGGAGGGCACAGTTTGAGGTTTAAATCATTGGAGTTCCTTTGAACCAATCACTAACAACCGGCGTTTCGTCATAGAGAAGTTTCTCTGCATCACGCCCTTAACAAGCAAACTTGCATCTTGTCAGCAAACAGTGACACATTTCATCTGCGTAACTCTCGCCAAAATGCATCCTATGGTGTTTTGTGAATGTACCCAAGTCAAACTTTCGTTTAAAAGCATAAGTACGTCCGAAGCGCCACTTTTAAAGCTTGTACGCGTTGTCGATTTTTTTCTCTCCCTTCCCGTTTCCGTTAGTCTTAACTTTTTTGTTTTACTCAAGTAACGGATGGGATTTTTGATGTAGCGAAGTACAATACTTCACTCAAAATGTAATCAAGTAAAATTTAAAATACAGATTTTATAAACTACTTAAAAAATACAAAATACACAGAAAAACTACTCCATACAGTAACGTGAGTAAATGTATTTCGTTACTTTCCACCTCTGAAACATACTAATATGAAAATGTAGATGCAATTGTTGTAAAATGGTGCAGCTCCTTTAAGAAAGTCCCGTGGGCAGGGATGGAAAGAGAGAAAGCGAGAGGGGATGCGTGTTAGAACTTAGATGCGTGTGGAAAAAGTAGACATGCTGTTGAGACTGGAGCGAGTCATATTCAAAATAATGCAAAAAATAAATCCGCAGATAAAACCAATGATCCTCATTCATTGCAACCGCAGCATGCCTGTTGTTTCAAAACGCTCAAACGAAAAAAAAGATATCAAAGGACCTTTGCGCTTGAATGTAGCACGATTTTTTTAAACAGCTGGACAAATGATTTAGCTAATTGATTATAGCCTGCACACCAGCAATTGTTGAACATTTACCTGTACAAGACAGTAGCCCAGCCTATACAAGCATGTTGCATGTTGTAGGCCTACTGTAGAAAGTTCACTTAAATTGCAATTGCAACCGCAACATGCCTGCTTGCCGATGTTCAAACGACAACGAAAAAGATATCAAAGCAACAAGAGGGTTGAGTCTGAATGACACGGAGTTCAGACTCATATTGCTCCTCATAACCATCTATAAAAAAAAGTGTTTTTTCTTTTCTTTTTGAGCACGTCCGAATCCCAGGACATAACGCACTGGACCTTATAATAGGCTTGAGATATAATTCCAAAGGGGGCAGATGGGGGCCTACTGCACTTAAAACCTAAAAAGATTGAACGAAGCTTCCCGAAATTTGAAATTGTGATCAGTGACTGCCATCGGGTGAAGCTTTTCGAAGTTGAACTATTTGCGCACCTCAATGTCACAGGAGAGACTGGGCTCTCCCTTCTATGAATTGAAAAATACGTTATGCTACCTGCAAACTGGCCTATGATTTCATTGCTGAGTTTGAGTCAGGATATGGCGAGTCAGTGTAATTTATTTGTCCAATGTTAGCCTACAGAACAGTTTCCATAGTGCACATCTTATCAACAGTTTGAATGTCGTGTGTGTTTCTGCTCATTGACAAATACCATTCAGCACAATGATTCATGCCCAATTCATTTCCCCTGTTAAAGTGTTCGCCTTTGTTACACTATTTGGTTTCGTGATGTAGCCTATGATAAACACCATATGGCCAAATATGTGACTCAGCTAATGTTATAGGCTATACAATTTCCCCTCTTAAAGACAAGCTGGTGTAGCTTATTAGACTGTACTTTTCAAGGCATTCAAGGAAGGTGTCATAGCATGCAAGCTCCCAAATTGACCCAGTAGCCTACCGAAGGCATCAATAAATTGTTGGGACTGGGGAGGGTCATGCGTTTTTTCTCAATCACTTTGGAGGGTCATAGGAAAAAACTCTTGCTGGCGAGGGAGGGTCACGTCTTTTTTTGACTAACGCTCCCAAAACTCCTCCGGTAGCCCCTTAAATAAATAACGAACAGTCCCTAATTGATTATAGCCTGTAGGCCTACACCAGCAATTGTTGAACATTTACCTGTACAGGACATTGACAGTAGCCCAGCCTAACAAGCAGATGTTGCAAAAGACATCAAAAGACGCAATTAATCAGAAATAAATAATGTAATCTGCATCGCTTTATTTAACAAACCGCAAGAGGGTTGAGTTCGCTGTAAGGCCAAACTCAAGAGCAGAGCCTATCTGTTAAGGCACTCGATAGGCTATATGGTAACGAGCTGTGTGCGCCTGGAAAGACAATAGAAGATGTTTTCTGAATAGCACAGCGAAGACGGCTCTGGTCATCCCATACCCTCCCCCCACTTCCTGTAGCCTACCATTATGACTTGTTGCCGTTTTGGGACATTAAGCTTTTTCACGTTAAGCCCCCCTCCCCCACCCCCTTCTTTCACAAGCAGTGGGGAGCGGGGCACAAAGTAACACTTTTGGTAGACAAAGGAGGGTTCTCCCGCTTCTGTCGTTTGGCGACAAACCGGTGCAACCAGGCCAGGACAGATATTTTTAGAGGAGATACGGTGCAGCTCAGATGTCTTTTAATCTTCTTTATTCTTCAGTAAAAGGTGCAGAACATTATTAAACTTTGACTAACGTTTCGATGTGTCGATGTTTTTGACTAACGAACATCGAAACGTTAGTCAAAGTTTAATAATGTTCTGCACCTTTTACTAAAGAATAAAGAAAATTATGAAGACATCTGAGCTGCACCGGCGTCTCTCCTTCTCTCTAACACTTTTTGGCTTTGGCTAAATATTTCTAAAATCATTTGAGTTTCACTAGTCACATGTTTTAACAAGGAACACTTGTTATTGAACTAATAACAGACGTGTGTCGAAAATTTACTTTATTTTCCATATGTAGAAATAACATATGCAAAGTCTAACCAAGGTCAATCTAAACTAACACGTGCATATTTTTGTATTGCAATCATTGTAGCCTACAGTTGTAACAGCGCGTAACAGTCGTTTTAGGCCCGTTTAACATGTCCCAAAAACAGCTATCAACTAATCACCAAACGTCTTATAAACAAGTATTGCCAGGAGCAACACCTTGCAAAAAATGATAACAAGGCCTAGGCCTTTACATGGCTCTGCTCCTGCCTAGATTCGAACTCAGAACTGCCTCAAAGTTGCAGACGTGTTCTGGAAATACGCGCATTAACCCACTCGACCGTCAGCCAACGCTATCTGCTTCGAGTAGGCCTATTGGGTAGGACTGTAGCCTACACTGGTTGTTGTGGCACAGTCTTGAGTGACCGAATTCGTTTTCCTTTGTCATATGAATGCTGTCATTTTGTGAACATTACTGTTAAGGAGATGCTGTAGGCAAAGGCTATATTTAACCTCGTTAGTGTAGTAAAACAAATCAGAACTATTCACGAGGTTTCTGGGCAGCATATTTATGTTCTGTTAGCAAGCGAACTTCTCATGACTGCCGACTGCAGCCTACTGCCAGCTGACGAACCTCTCATTTTAAAACATTACTGAGAGACAGGCACTGTACAATCAAGACATCTTGCCACTGAATCCAAAACTATGTTTAACATTATGTATAAAGCTTATAGGCTACAGTGGACTAGCATGTTGCAGGGGCTGCTAAAAACACAGAGAAACAGCACTGAAAACTCGGCCAATCACAGCCCTTGCTGTCGAATGCTCCGTCCGGTTCGACCGTGGAACGCCACAGCGGACTATGCTGCCCCCAAGCGGCTGCAGTTGTACTTACATTTCACCCAGCTGCGTGAATCACCTTGATGGTGAATGAAGTGTCAATTCTTAACTGGGACCCCACTGTACATGGTATTTTGTCCGTTCGTTCGCTTGCTTTAAAACACATAGGGATAGTCTTCCTAACCCCGTCTTCATAACTGTTGCTACTTGCTAGGTTTGACAGTAGAAGTAAGCATTAAAACTCGTAATTCTGATTCTTCCCTAGTCAACATGTTTAGGCACAGGGGTAACATTTGGCAACAACAGGGGTAGCTTTGCCAATCATATTAGCTAACTATGCTAGTTTCTGAAAACTAGCATAGTTAGCTAATCGGTTCAGTTATGGGAACAGCACTGCAAGCCTAACCCCAGGCAGTATCAATAAGCATGTTAGCTTAGGCAAAGTCCTTTTAGGCAAGTCCCTCCACTCGGCGGCCATATAGCAATGCTTTTTGGGCACTCATCGGGCATCCTCTTCGGCAGAAATGCGCGTGAGGAAGGCTTCATGACACCTTGCTCCAGCGGCGAGTTCACAACACATGATTGGCACGATGTCTTCACAACACACCATATGATTGGCTCAATGTATTCACATGTCAACGTTTTGCCGAGGAAGGGTTGTGATATGTGTAGACAACGGCCATATTGGCATTACAAACTAACCCCATGCATTTCTAAGGAGGATTTTTTGAGTGCTGTGTCTCCTCATTAGAAAGTCTCTGGCTTAGGTTACATTCCGACCACAAGGGTCCTTACCCTATATTCCCCACTCCCTACCCACTGCACAGGGTGTAAAATTCACAGAGAACTCGATTGTTAAAACAGTTTTATTTTGAATGCACTGCTAGTCTTAGGTTATCATAAAAATTTTTGGATTCACAACGTGTCCATTCAAAACAGTGGAGTGTAGTTAGCTTGCTAATTGCCAACATCAAATAGCTTACACAACATTTGAGACGTGTTTTGGGAGTACAATTAATGTTTTTTTAGAATGTACCGTGTCTATTTCTCGCTTACATTAACAAAATCCAAGCATTAAAAAGCCAAACAAATTATGTTTATCTGCAAATCAGCTAGCCTACTGAAGTCCGGCGTCATTAAACTTCTGGTTAAGAAGCGTGAAGCTGGAAGTTTGCTGTTGTATGCAAATTTCCGGGGCGTTACAAAGGTACAGACCAGAGCCAAATAAGATACAGCCCCTGAGTTGAAGTCAACTATTAGCTTTGTTGAGATTGGCCCGTTTTACAGCGGAAGTTTCACGTTTTGAGATTTACACAGGAAAGAGGTGTCAATGGGACATAATTTTACCCACCGAACTGTCGTTATTTAACTATGACAAGGTAAACTTGGTTTTGCATTCTACAGCATCACCCCTTTAAAATAGTAATATGGACTAAATTCTAGTTTCTATGATCTCTGTTCCTTCTTGCTACGTTTCTAAAAACTCACCTCTTGGATGGCTGGGTCCTTCTCCATAATAGACAGAGTAATGGCTGCACATTCCAGTGTTGACAAGCACATGTTAGTGGGCTGAGTGCGAATAACATACTGACTTGAAGGTGTGCTGCTCAGCTGCACCTGATACAGAATTATACATACATTTTACACAAATACAGATAAATACATGGAGCATTTGTTTACAAAATTAAAACACAATAGGGTCTATGCACAACTCCATTTTGGTTTCAATTGGAGCTATCAACTTCCTATTTACGTTAGACAGTGGCAAATATTGCTTTTTTCTATAGTTATTGTCTTCAGGACCTCGTCTCATGGTAATGTATACTGACTGAAAATGTTGTTTGCCACTCCTTCCAGCAAACAGGAAAAGTGTTTTAAATGTTCTTAACCTTCATCAAGCAACTGATGTTACTGAACTGGTTAGATAACTTTAGCTATGTTGTTCAATAAGAAATAGCCTACTATATTAAAACTGACAGGCTAGTAATCTGTCATTTTCTGTCATAGCCTACTGTGTACAGTGTAAACAGGAAGTTGATTGCCCAGTAGGAAGGAAATCCAAAATGTCCTGCATAGAGTCCATGACCCTCATTAACAAAACAAACATGCAACATAAAACAGGCTTAGGATAGGTGCAGTCGTTTTCACACAAAGCTTTGGCAATCTGAATGTGAGTATTGGCTACACTCAAATCTCAACTTGTATAAGCAAGTTGGCATGGTCATTAAAAAGAAATAGTCTATCAGACCAGACTTTTGTTTTTTTCAGGAACAAATTTCAAGTACTGTATGATTTTTTATGAATGCATTTGGGTAGGCCCACATGATGCATCAAAGGAAGTTGGAAAAGTCTGGGGATTTAAGTGTAACAGACTATTTCGCAGACAGAACGCAAATTTTTTGACAAGCAAAACTAACTGGTTCAGCTGGACCATGTCTGTCTGGAGTTAAGAAAATGTAGAACATATTATGCACCTTAATGTAAATTCCTGGGGCGAGGCCTCTAAAATGAAAATATATAGGGGCAAAATATTTAAATCATGCTTGCCACCACATTTACCAACACCCATTCATTCTTACATTGGAATTTGAGTGACACACATGTTTCATAAATCACATGTCAGTCCTGTCTTATCATAAGATAATTCCTACGCTTAGAAATGTACTGGTTTACGTTTGATTGATAAATGAGGGTCACCAGGCTACAAGCATAGGTGCAATGCATGGTTGAAATGTCCAAATACAGCTGTGAAAGCAAAATTCATTGCCAAATACTGCAAATGTAGAAGTACAATTACTCCCTTCAAAAATTACTTGAGTAAGTAAATATTCCCATCTGATAAATCTACTCAAGTAAAAGTATAAAAAAGTACTTTGATAATAAATTACTCAAGTAACAAGTTATTTTTTTTATTTATTTTTTAAATTTTTATATTTTTTATGGACCTTTAAAGGGATAGGCCTACAAAAGAATCCTTTACGCCCGTTTACTTTTCTCCTCCTTCGTAGGCTAATCATATAGGCAAACATATTTTAACAGCCCAATTCAAATATATTTTATTTATACTTTAATATTATTTGACACACTTCTGTAGGCTGTCATAGCCAGAATAAGCATTAAATGGCTACGGATTGAAAAGCAGTCACTTCCAATTCATTGCCAGCTGATTGTTCTGCTTTGCATTGCTAGAAGTCTGGTTATAACTTTACCATACAGACCATGTAACCTAAAAACAATGGCTATATTATGGGTAGACCCAGAGCCATATTAAGGTAGAGTTGCGACAACTCCAATGACGTAACTCTACCTTTATGGCTCTGGGTAGACCTATATTTAGGCTACATACAGCCTAGGCATTTCCACTCGGACAGAGCTGTTTTCTCAGCCGACCATCTCTGTCAGAGGTGGACAGTAACTAAGTACATTTACTTGATTACTGTACTTAAGTATGATTTTTGAGTATCTGTGCTTTACTTGAGTATTAATATTTTTGGAAACTTGTGACTTTTACTCCACTACATTTGAAAGACAAATACTGTACTTTTGACTCCACTACATTTGAAATATGAGCATGAAGTCCTTGTTACTTTTAACCACATTTGATTCTTTTAATACATTAATGCAATAGACCATCATGAAGTTCATTTTTTCAGTTCAATTTGAACTTGGCTGAATTGGCTATGGTAATGATGGAGACAATAGATTCTTCATCAGAACATCCTCCATGTAGCCTGGGAGAACCCAGAAAAAAAAACATGTTAGCAATTGAGATTTGAGAAGTAGTCTGGTGTTAACCAGGCTATCCTCCATGATCATTGTAAAGTTGGAATGAAATTAGACAATCACCTGACATTCACCACATACTGTAGCTAGATCTTTACCCTACATTACTGAATGATAAATAATCTACTCTATATAAACTATAATTTAGTTTTCTGGTTTTGTATTTGGCAGTGAAATGTTTTAGATTTGTGAACAGAGAATGAATAATGATTTACATTATATTATTACATCCATTTGAACAGTTCCAAAGTTATGAAAATAGGTAAAATGTTTTTGTTGGATGTAAGGAACTAAAGGTCTCTCCAAGTCCTATGATTTTTTGAGGTTGCACTAGACGTTCATTGTCCATCGTTTTGACGGACAGGGTTGTAAAACATTCCGTCAATAATCTATTTTCACGTGTCTTTAATTTCAATGTCAGTTTGGTGTGATGTCATGGCCACAGATCTCAGTGAAAACAATAAGTAGCGTGGGAAATTACCACGAAGCTGTCAGATAGGCTACTCTCCTGCCACGCTCTCACCCTCTTGTGCACACTCAAATGCGTTCCCAATTAAATTAAGTAGCAAAACGTAGTTAGATCTGCTGCAACTATGTATCTCGATGTAACAAGCTGTTTTGACATTGTAAACGTTCTCTAAGAAGAGTGTAAAGCAGTTTGCAGTAGCCTAAAGTTAACCACAACGTCGTCTATTGCTGGAAAAAATAGCGAGCGGCCTGGATTAAAGTGCGTGGCGGGCTGGATCTATGATAAACTAATAAATGCTCGGCGGGTCGGATTAGTGCGTGGCGGGCCGCAGTTTGGACACCCCAAGCCTTAGAACTGCCACAGCGAAATGTCAAATGCTAACTTAAATAACTGTTTTCATTGTTATAGGCTACCTTGCAACACTATCTTTTTGTCAAATCGCAGTTGCGATAGGCCTAGGTTATTTAGCTCAGCATGATATTGGTGACGTTTGTCTGTCACTGACAGAAAACACGTAGCATTTTAGTCAGAGAGGACCGTCATCTCGTTTTTTTAGAACACCAGTGTAACCTTAGGCCTACGCTATCAGTCAAAAATGTTCACAATGTCATCAAAACAAATGCCATTTACCTGCCTGCTAGTTAGGTAAGTTAACCTCTATATCGGAAAGTGACCCATTAGGCCTACCCGCCCGTGCCCTATTTTCGGCCTATGAGTCACTTAATATTCATTTAACCAATACGGCGGATTCCTAAGGAAACGCAAGCACCCAGCCCATTTGGGTATCTTACTATTGTGATGAGAAATGGAAATGATGGACTGAACGATCAGCCTGATTGAGTGAATGATTGACTGATTACATTTGGATTTACGGAATTATGTTCACCTGTGCATGAGGGCATAAAGGGAGGTGCGAAGTGCTCGATCGAGAGATGGAGAGAGACAGGTTGCGGCTGGCACTCGGGGGGAGGGTGCTGTTCGCAACTTCTAGTGTTGCCGGCAGTGAAGACAGTTGAATAGGGGAGCAAACAATTACTGTATCAGGAGGGGGAGGCTGAATACTTCCTTGAGACAGAGAGGGCCTCAGGTTTAGCGAGTGCCAAAAAGACTGTTCGCGTTCGCAACTGATTCCGAGCACGCTGCACACCTTCATTGTCTCCTCTGCTTGGATTATTCCCTGGCTGACTCCGGCGGCAGATACCAAGTTAGCCCCGTCGGGGAGGTCTTGTCACGTGACGGGAAAGTCTGCTATTTTTATATTCTTGCTTAAATGTTTGTTTGTGTGTCTTGTCAATTGTCTGTCTTAGGTTAGGTCTATTTGTGTTTCATGTTTAATCTTAATATTGAAGCCTGTAGCCAGTGAGTTTCACCAGAGATGAATGCCCGCTTTTGACTTGTACAGTTGCACCCCTGTCTCCCTAGTTGGTTTGATCTTGAGTGCGAAGCGGTCCTTTTTGTGCAGTGCCATTATGGGTTGTAGTGTATAGCGTTAGATGCGTGTGTGTGAGTGCTGACGCCTTTATTCACCTGCACTGTTGTGTATTTGGGTCTGGAGGGGTGGTGACCTGTGCAAAAGATAGAGGGGGTATTCTGAACTGGGAATTATGTCTGGCTGGGAGGGTGGATTACTTTTAATGAATTGTATTTAAATAAAATCTGCTTTTGGTAACTTAATTGTGGTGATTGTCCTCTGACTCTTGACACCGGACCATACCGGATTAACAAAGGTGGTGGCAGCATTCTTTCTTTATTCATAACAATTTATTACACTATATTTGTACCAACAATAACATTGTAGCCTACAGTGATTTGAAGAGCAGTAGCCTAAACAGTGTTGTAAGGCTGTGTGTACAAAACCGCTTCTTTACAGATCATCAGCTGGCTAACGCTGCTTTTGCCAGCTGCCCGTCACGCCATGTCAAATTTTGTAGAATTTTATTCAGACGAGAAAGATACGTTTAGATTCCCATGTGAACAGTTTAGGGGAAAAGTACCTATTTTGAAATTTGCTTTGCCATTTTTTCTACTGTCCCAGAGTTGTCCCAGACATCATTCTATTATGTCCCGGAAGCATTTTTTTATGGTCCCCGGGAGGTCGGGACATCGTTAATTTCGAGCCCTGGGCTACATAAACGAATGCTAAGTTTTTTCTAACAAGTGTGCTCGGTTTCCAGTGCATTTGCTTGGCTTGTAAATTAAGTTGTAAGCCTACTTTCCTTGTCCAATGTGATTATTGAACAATGCTGGCCAGAAATGAATAAAGGTGAAAGTTTCCGCATCATGTCATAGGCCTGCCTCTCATCTCGTTGCTACTCTGGCGGTCTCACCAGAAGATGCAGCAGCTGGCAGGACGTCATTGCGTTAACTGAGCAGTTAGATATATAGAACATCTACTTACGTGTAGTAAGCTACAACATGGTCTGATTGGTTCTACATAGGCCAGTCATTACTTTTATAATCACGTGGCAATGTAACAATGCATTCTGCTTCTTTTCTCTCACGCCGTTGTGCACCGAGGGAGAGGTGCACTTTTCTCTCTCAAAATACTTTCTCCTTTGTTAATAAACTTGTACTCATAACGAAAGGCAATTGAAAATGAAGAGGAGTAGAGTAGATTACTGGCTCAAAATGTACTTGAGTAAGAGCAGTTTTGAAAAAGTAATATGGAAAGTTGCTGTTCCTCGAAAAAAATACTTTTTTTACTCATGTGTGTTACTTGTAACGGGTTACTACCCACCCCTGCTGCAGACATACCTGTTTAGGAAGATGAAAGAGGGAGTTCTTGAAAAACATGTCCTTGGCTTGGCTCCATGTTCCATCAATAATAATGACATTCTGCACATCTCCAGTAACAATTTCATTCATGTCTTGCAAGTTTTGAGCTTCTGCCCCTGGGTAAAGGAGGAGGGTTTTGCTGTGTTGGCAGACTGCAGCCAGCTCGGGATTCCTAATAAGTTATCCAAAGCACAAGGGTTTTTGTTATGTAATTATTGAATACTGAGCTACAAGAACACATCATAAAGAATGCTTAATCATGCTGAAGCAGTGAAATATAAAATACAATACAAACACATTACTGGGCTTGGTTACCACTGTGTCTATACTAATCTCTTATCCAGGATCTAACTCGTGTCAAAAAATGAACACACACACAAAGCCAACTAGGGATGGTACTATACCACTTTTTCATGTGTGATACTGCAACCTGACAATACTGATACACATTCAGTACAGTCTTTTCCTCCCTCTCCACAACTAAGAGGTCAATATTACATGTCTGGATGCATGTCAGAAAAGGCTGCAATAGGTTCAGTCCAGAATTCCCAAAAGATGTCTGTCACAGTAGCATGTTTATGCAAAGGTGCTTTATTATTCCGTGCACTACAGTGCCACAATCAAGATGAAAAAAGTCCAGACATGAGCAGTGAAAAAGAGTATTAGAAGAATGTAACTACATAACAAAACAGTGACAGTATTTGAAGAGTTTGGTTCCAAAACACTATATCCATTTTAATGAACTTTTTGAATCTTTTTTTTTTTTTTTTTTCCCCAAGTAATTTCAGTAGAACTGTAATTGGGGGCCAAGCAGCGAAGCTGTGAGGCAACCATTGTGTTTCTCTTTGTTCTTATTATTATTATTCCGCCATGGAAGTCTAAGGCAGCCCATAGAACCGTCTGGTCAAAAGTTGTGAAATTTGGCACACTGATTGGGGACAGTCCAATAATTAATTGAACCACGTTTCATGCCGGCACCTCGAGTGCTCTAGCGCCACCAACAGGCCAAAGTTGGACGTGCGTTCACGCACGTAACTTCTGACCCGTTGACTCGATTGTCAAAAATGAGGTATCGTTGGACTCCTTGGGCCAATCAGAGTTCAACACACCCTATGACGTCAATTTTTGACCTCTATGTTTAAATCACAGCAAGTGTGATCATATCTCAGTCAATCTTTTATTTTTTATGTGAAACTGATGACAGCAAGTTCCATCCAGTTCATTCTAAAGTGTGCGTGCAAGGGTGGGGCAGGGTGGGATGGGCAGGGGCGGTTGCAGTGGTAGGCTGGCTGGGGGAGGGGGCGGCGACACTCAGCCCTGGTTCAGCCCCACAAAATCAGTTATGTTTTGATGTGAAACTTGACCTTGTAACTCAGCCAATCTTGGGTTGTTTGACATGGAACTTGCTGTGACTGCTTAATGTTATAAATCTGATGCAACGGCATTGAGTTACATGGCAAATCTGGCCTGCTGAACTGGCTGCTTGGTATGGAAGAATATTAGACTAAAAAGTTTTGTACGTGTGTATCACGTTTTGAAACTGTAGAAATTATTTGTAACCAGGGTAGGAATTTCACGGTGGCCACGAGGGCCATGGCCGTCGTAGCCCCTTGCATTGGCCGTGAGGCCCCTTTGAAAATCAGAGGTTTACAGGCCACGGTGGCCTTGGTGCCCCCTTCTTTCAATATTCTGCTTTGCGTCCTACTAATAGCGATTTTTATTTAGCCTGTGGCCTGTCAAAATAATCTTAGCATTCACAGCGCAAATTAATTTAGTCTTTTACGCAGTGGAGAAAGTGACAGCACAAGAAAGAAAGTGCGTCCAAATTCACCCATTCTCAGTTGAACTATTCGCGAAGTAGCCTATTCATCACACACATCACAAGTATCAAACGAAAGAGCTTTTTCTCAGCTTTTAAACGATGTTAGCCGACAATTGCTGTGTTGAACGGTTCGCGAGAAAAGTAAATAATATAATTCAATTTAATCATACATTCTACTGAAGGTTTTGCGTCCCATGTTCTCCCTACCCATTCATCTCGGTGGAATACTTTCTGAACCCTTCTTTTTAACACATGACAAACCATATATCAGAATAAACAGGAGACCTTACGAACACAAAGGTGTAAAGCAGTCCCCTGTACAGTTAGCTGTTCCAGAGTAATCCAGTTTTGAATTTGCAGTAAAGTTCGACATACATGGATGTCTCCAAATTTGGGCTTTAAGTTTTACAATGTGTTTAAATTGTTCCACATGATTTCATAACGGGCCAAATACAAAATAAATATTACAAATATCGCCTAGATATAGGTAAATCAGAGGACAGCTGACTAAGAGTTTGTGAAAGTAGCCTTAATGATCACAAAATGCTAAGCATGCATCTAGGCTATTTGAGTTTCTTAAAGCTGAGCTGTGCTTAAATTGTTCAATACATGATTT
The DNA here is from genome assembly GCF_017589495.1 of Alosa alosa. NCBI lineage: Eukaryota > Metazoa > Chordata > Actinopteri > Clupeiformes > Clupeidae > Alosa > Alosa alosa. The sequence goes on from NC_063200.1 coordinate 33,783,763, forward strand.
CATAACAGGCCAAATATAAAATAAATGTTATATATAGCCTAGATATCTGTAAATATTAGATGATCAGATGATTTACAGTTCTATGTAATATGTCATGTTTCATGTTTTTGTAATGTTTCATACAGTGATGCAGGTCTACTGCAGTGAATAGGCTAAATACAACTTTGATCAACTTTGATCATTCACTACTGTATAGTTAACTTTGGCCTTGGTGCCCTGACATGTGGCCTTTGTGCCCCCCACCAAATATGCCCAACTGAAGGCCAAGTGGCCTTGCCCCCAGAATGGTGAAATTCCAAGCCTGTTTGTAACTGTAAAAAGGATCTGTACAAGTAATTGTCAATATCACAAATATGCCCTACACTTACAAATCTATTGTAAAATATTTTACAATTACAAATATATTCTACAATTACACATCAATATTCTATGCACAAAAAGCTGTTCTACAGTTACAAATCTTTTCTACAGGTGTACAGACTTTTGCACCACCTTAGGGATGAGAAGTGTCTCATGTGTATTGTATGTGTGTGTAACAGGATTTGTAACTGTAAAAATGATTTGTGATTTAACAAAAAAATAACACAAACAATTTTAAGTATTACTCATAAGTCGTTCACTTACAAATATATTCCACAGGTATTAAATATTCCACAGTTGCTGTCTTTCAATTACGAAACTATTCTGCCATTACAAATCTCTGCTGCTTGCACAAGTATTTTCTACAAGTATACGAATACTTTTGAGACTGTTCTGGCGCTTCCTGTTGAATAGCCAATGGCGATCCTCAGGTTTGGCTAGCCAACCATGAATCTCAGTTCACTAACCAATCACAGAGCAGGAGCAGCGCCGTCGTTGTGGCTAGTTGTGTGGGTGCAACCAAACTTGGAGTCTACGCTTGGAGCACGCTAGTTTCCTGTATTCCTTGAGGTATGTTGGTAGCCTACACCACACAGACATGTTCTATGTCCACTATTCAATACAGCCAGTGTACCTGATATACGGGGCAACGAGGTGAGATCAATCAATGGCAACTAATGTGGGCAACAGACGAATAACTATATTATGGACCCTTTCAAGAGAGTTCCATTATCAGCATCATGGTTGGCCCCACAAGACTTCCTTTTTAACATTCCATATGTTATCGTAATGCAGAGGAAGTAGATTGGGGCCCAAATAGAACGTTCAAGCATTGTTTTTGTTTTTATTGTTGAAAGGGTCTATATATAGCAAGCTACCGCTAGTTAGCCAAATCTCACTCAATCTCAATGTAGAATAGCAATGGTAGCTAAATTTTCAGTTTAAGCAGCAAACAAGTGCGAACGGAAATGTAGTGTGTGGATGGAAATAAATAACAACACTCAACATACTTTTGAAGACATTTTGTTTCAAGTTTGTAACAAATGCGGTCAATATTTTTAAGGGAGTTTGTCAGTCGGTCATAAGGTAGGCTCAGCAAAACGAGGCAGGCGGCTAGCATTATTATCAAGAGGTGTGCTAACTATTAGGCCTCGTATGCCAGGTCTAGCTTCTACCTCCGGATTGTGAGGTGCTACTTCGGACTTGACGAACTCTTCTAGTAGGCAACAGAAAGGTTTGATGCTCAACAGATTGGTCTGGAGTTAGTTAATAATAATTATACCATGGTCTAGGTTGAAAAGGGTGTCGTTTAAAAAGTGATATACTACACCTATAAAAATACGTTCCTGTTGCTTGACAACGCCGGAGTTAGTCCGCTCAGCGTCGTCCATTTATTTCTGATAATGGACACCTCGTCGGGCATCATCCCTTACGTAACCATTGATATGCGTGACAAAACATACCAACTGGTGTCAACATCAGCTAGGCTATGTTGGCATTTTCTGATGGTTCTTCATGACTGATCATAAGGTACAAAATAAATAATACAGAAATACAGTGCTGGGCATTGGTAGACAATCATATTCATCTGTCTATGTATCTATTTCTTGTGTAAGCAGTTTCTTATGGATCCCCAGTTGGTGCCTCCTTCTGAAGCACAGGTGGGTCATAAAATATATTTTACTGTCTATGAAAATAGGTCGCCGCTTGATGTGAGATTCAAAAAGCATACCTTTTGAACTTGTTGACGGCAGTATTCCTCCTTAAAACAACATCCTCGGATGTGTATGTTTTATATTTTGTTAAAGTTAAAGAGAAATCACTTTATGGTCTTTATGCCTCGACTAAGTTGATGTTGCCTATAAACAACAATTCATGTTCATAGAAACAACAAGGTCAATAAGACATAATATATTTCATACCTGTGTTGCAGCATGTAGCCTAGCTGTCTAGCTAGGTTTACAATGCAATCCAATGTCCTAAAATACTAGCATTTCGCCTGACAGCTAGCTAAAAAGATCGAGTGCTTAAACTAACATATAGGGTCTGTTTGAAACGGAAGACAGCTGCCTACTGCCTCCCTCTCTACATAGAGAGCTGTCTCACTAGACATGACTTTGGATTAAATGCATCTTTTAAAAATGAGCGTAGCACTCTAGAATCTTTGGTTAACACTAAGGTATGACGTTAGCAAAGGCCTGACATTAAACTAAATTAGAATTACGTAAGCTAGCAGGCTAAAGGTATAAATTAGTTTTACGGCCGGCAGATATATCAGACCAGACGCATTTAATGGTTACAACAATGGCATAATCAGATAGTAAATTGTTTATTTCTCATCTCAAATCTACAAATGTAAGCAAAATAAGGTCACACAAATGACATTTTAAACAGATTCAGCAGTCATTACCGATGTCATCCACCATGTTTGTTTACCTTTCACAGCTGTTTCAGACGTTGCCGCAAGGGATTATGGGTAGGAGGGAGCATGAAGTGTGCATCGATGCTGCCTCCAAAAATGACCGTTATTTGGGAATTCTAAGATATCTTAGAAGGTAGCAGAATTAGTTTTTTCGGCTTCGAACCGCACTTGCTGCCTTGCTCCCCAGCTAGATATCTTAAAAGGCAGCAACGTTTCGAACACACCCATATAGTGGTCTATTTAGTGGTGTATGTGCTCTGACTAAGTTTGTGTGGCATATAAACCACAAAGCGTGTTGATACAACTGCCAATGTTCGTGTAGAAACATTTTAATCACATACAAATTTTCATGTTACAGCTCAGGTAGTCTCCGCCATCTTGGTCAGACTTTTTTGTAACTCCCGCCTCCAAACACAAAGACGCGGACCTGATTGGCTCTCGAATGGTCCTTATTTAAATAAAGTTAAACTTTGGCCAACTTTGTTTCGCCTGCCTCAGCGATTCGCTTTCATTTCGCCCAACCAGGGCGAATTTCGTCTCCATTCAACCTCAATGAGAGCGACGCGAAATTTCGGTGTGTGGAAACACACCGTTAGAGTTGCTTGTCAGTGCCACGACAGACCTTTTCTGCATCTGCAGCCCACTTTTCTTCCTCTTAAAATATTCCACCAGCTTTTCCACGAGCATCGGGGGCTTTGTCTCTAAATGGCACTGTAGTTTTGAGGGCTTGAGGGCTTTGTTGGATAGCATTAGCCCACACTCACACACTGGGCTTTTGGGATTGCCTCTGTTCCTTCATTTACGAAACCGTATTTAATGAAGTCGAGATGGTATTTCCGTAAAAACGTTGTCTTTTGGGTTGGGATGTTCGTCTTAATTTTTTTCTTTTTAAAAACTTCTCCATTTTTGCCGCTTCTTCTCTGTGTATTGGCGTTTGTTAAACAACTGATTGATGCTTTTTGCGGCCCTCTGGGTGGCACTGGCGGCCCTATTGTTAAGAATCACTGTTCTAAGGGATGATGCCTCCAGGATAAGGCCAAGGATACATATTTTTGGGCATGCAGGGATTTCTTTCTGAATGATGCAAAAAATGATCTCAGTTATGCCATTCCAAAATTCTTGAATATGTTTACAGGTCCAGATACAATGAAACAAAGTTCCTTTCTCTGTCATACATGTTATACATATCAGTACATACATGATACATATCAGTGTCATACATGATATGCATACCCATATCAGACCACAAAGTTGTGCTATTTGACACCTATCTGTCCATCAGAAAATCCAAAGTATGTCATGTCATATCGTAACATAAAAAAGGTAGTGCCAGAGGAACTTACTTCACTAGTTACCTCCTATCCTTGCCCTTCTCCTAATGCTTCAGTAGTGGATCTGGTTGGCAATTACAACAACTGCATGTCTGCAGCACTCAACAGTCTTGCCCCCTTAAAGACACGGACCGTTTCGTTTGTGCACTCCGCACCTTGGTTCACTCCTGAACTACGCCAAATGAAGTCAATGGGTCGGCGCCTAGAGCGACTATCAAAAAAGACTGGTCTTGCTGTCCACCAAGGGATGTACTCGGAGCACATTCTTCAGTACAAAAAAGCACTCTCTGCTGCAAAGAGCGCATACTATGCAAGGATCATCAATGAGGGAGAAGGAAACACCAGGGCTCTCTTTTCCACTGTGAATGGCCTCCTCAAGCCACCTGATAGTACCATCTATCAGAATGCATCTGTTGAACGCTGCTCAGCCTTCTTGAACTTTTTTCACACAAAAATTGAGGCAATCCATCAACAATTGGAGTGTTCAATTACTAAGCTGAAACAACCATGCTCCTTGATTGAGTTGGGCTCACCTACTATAAATGCACTCAGTGAATTCAGTCTCCCTGCTGAAAGTTACATCTCTGGTCTCATCACCAAGTGCAACTCCTCCACCTGTCAGTTGGACCCTGTTCCGACAAGCCTGGTCAAGATGTGCCTACCATCCATCATCTCAATGATAACATCAATAATTAACACCTCGCCATCACTGGTCAAATCCCTCCTTCATTGAAGACTGCTATTGTCAAACCAACCCTGAAAAACCTGGGCTGAACCATGATGACCTCAACAACTACCGACCCATCTCCAATTTACCATTCATTTCAAAAATTATGGAGAGGGTGGTGGCATCTCAACTCCAGGATCATTTGAAGGACAATGATCTGTTTGAGCCATTTCAGTCTGGATTTCGACCAAAGCACAGCACAGAGACTGCCTTGGTGAAGGTAACAAATGACCTCCTCTGCACAGCTGATGCTGGACTCATTTCCATCCTAATCCTCCTTGACCTGAGTGCAGCTTTTGACACCATATCCCATCAGCTGCTTCTGGATCGTCTTACCAGCATTGGAGTGCAGGGCAGTGTTCGTCAATGGTTCACCTCCTATCTCTCTGGCAGGACACAGCTTGTCCAGATTTTGGACCACAAGTCGGAGAGTGCTGCTGTCACAAAGGGAGTGCCACAGGGGTCTGTTCTGGGGCCCCTTGTCTTCATCATCTACCTCCTCCCACTGGGAAATATCCTGAGGCAACATGGTGTTCAGTTTCACTGCTATGCTGATGACACCCAGCTTTATATGTCCACCAAACCGACTGCCTCCCTTCCTCCTGCTGCGATGACTGCCTGTCTGCATGATATAAATCTGTGGATGACTAACAACTACCTGAAACTGAACAGTAACAAGACTGAATTACTTGTTGTTGGCTCAAAAACAACGCTGGCAAAGATGGAAAACAGACTCTCCCTATCTATAGATGGCTCCAACATTGCCTGCTCCACCAAGGTGAAGAGTCTTGGTGTTATACTACACAGCACACTTTCATTCACTGCCCATATTAACAGTGTGTCTCGCAGCGCCTTTTTCCATCTGCGCAACATCGCAAGACTGCGCCCCTCCCTCAGTCAGCAGAGTGCAGAAGTACTTGTAAACGCCTATGTTACATCCCGCATTGATTACTGCAATTCCATCTTCTCTGGCATTCCACAGAAATCACTCCACCACCTACAAATAATCCAGAACTCTGCAGCCAGGATAGTAACAGGCACAAAGTCCACAGGCCACATAACACCTGTACTGTTGCAGCTACACTGGTTACCAGTTACCCAGAGAGTCCAGTTTAAGATCTTACTGTTGACATATAAGGCCCTGCATAACCTTGCTCCCAATTATATAACCGACCTATTAGAGAGCTACACCCCTTCCCGCTCACTGCGATCCTCATCAGCTGGTCTGCTCAAGGTGCCCAAGATGAACCTCAGCACCATGGGAGAGAGAGCGTTATCCCACACAGCCCCAAAACTCACTTCCAAACAACATCAGGCAGTGTGAATCCACTGCCCAGTTTAAAAAGGAACTGAAAACGTATCTCTTCAGACTAGCCTATGGACTGTGATATGGCTAAATGGACTATATATATATATTTTTCTCCTTTTTGATATATATATATATATATATATATATATTTTTTTTCTCTCTCTCTTCTATTTGTTGTATCTGTAAAGCGACCTTGTTAAACTTATGGAGTTTCAGGAGTTATACATGTTCTCATGAGGCAAAAATATTGAATTAACCTCAATCTACTATTAATAGTCATGCCTTTTCCCATTCTAGCTCTGTAATGACTGTCTGAAAATCGTCCATCCAGGCCATTCTCTTATAGTCTGAGGACTCTCTTGATGACTTATGCAATTTACTGTATATTTTTGAGATCGTCCCTTTAGCATGGTGATTGGGTGTTACCAGTTCTTCAATACCATTGAAAGCAGGAGATTGGTTCTTAGAATGAACAAATTATTTGAAAATATTTAAACAAATTATCTTTCAGATATTCAAAAGGCATAAAGGTGTTATCTTTAAAGAGATCTGAAATCTTCTGTAAACCAAGCTGTGCCCTAAATTTAAAACCTGGGTCTGATGTACCTGGTGTAAATCTTGCATTACCCCAGATAGGAAAAATGTGATATATCTCTTGGCTCTCCAACCATCTCTTGCAACTCATACCAAGCTGTAATTGTGGTCGTAACAAATGGGTTGCTTGTATTCTGCTTCAGCATTTTAAGAGAGTTGGAGTATAGGTATCTGTCCAAAGTTAACCCTTTTGCCTTTTGTTCCTCTATCTGGACCCATGGCAGCTTTGAAGTATTAGAGAACCAAAAAAGTGTGGCTCTAACTTGGACTGCTCTGAAGTAACATAGTTGGTTGGGTAACTGCAACCCTCCCATATCATAAGGTAGATATAATAAGGTTAAGTAAAAACTTGGTCGTCTTTTATTCCAGATGAAATTTGTGAATGTTTTCCTCATAGTAGAGAAAAAGGCTGGTGGGGGTGAAAGAGGAATTGACTGAAACAAATATAAAAATTTAAGGAGAATGTTTACATCTTAATGGCATTGATTCTGCCTATTAATGTGATTGGGAGAGACCATGTGAAACAATGGGGTCATAGTTATGTGGGATTATGTTTTTTTTTTTGAGGTGTGAGAATAATCCCCAAATATTTAAACTAAATTTTAGATACTGTGAAAGGGTGTTGGATTGGTGGACTATTTCTTTCTTTTTCATTGAGGAAGAGTATGGAAGATTTGGATTGATTGACCATATATCCTGAGAATGTTACAAAATGATTAATCATATTGATCACAGTAGGCATTGTGTTTTTTTTTAGATCTGCAAGGTATAATAATATATCATGTGCAAATAATGAAATTTGATGCTCTTGACCTGAAACATCAATTCCCTTTATTCCTGGATGACTATGTATGGCTATTGCCAGGGGTTCAATAGACATCACAAATAGTAGGGGGAACAGTGGGCAACCCTGTCGCGTACCACATGAAATATTGAAGGGTTCAGAAATTAAGTTGTTTTTAACAATCAGCTAATTTCAGCAATTTCAGGTTCGCAATACAATAATTTAATCCATTGACAAAGTTTAGGTCCACAGCCATGTCGGCTGAGCATATCAAATAAATAAGGCCATTCAACTCTGTTGAACGCCTTTTCGGCATCCAGAGACAGTATGCAGTTGTCTTTAGCATCTGTCTTTTCGTGGATGATATTCAATGCTCGTGTATATTATGAAAGGCCTGCCTGCTCTTCACAAATCCATTTGGGTCATTATGAATTATTGTTGGTAGATGAACTTCTAGTCTCAAAGCTAGTGCTTTGGCTAGTCTTTTAGCATCAGTGTTAATCAAAGACATCGGTCTATATAATTCACAACTGTGTTGTGGTTTATCTGGCTTTGGCAAGAGTGTAATTAAGGCCTTTCTTAGTGACGGGGGCAGAATTCCAGCTTCAGGGACTCCTCAAACATTTCAAATAGAGGGCAAATTAATTGATCTTTGAAAGCTTTATGTACTGTATATCTATGGGGAGACTATCTGGTCCAGCTGTTTTCCCATTTCTCATTGTATCTATAGCCTTCAGTAATTCCTCTACAGACAATGTAATACAGTGAATGTAATTTCTGTTTCACTTCATCTGAGAAGGCAGGTATTTAAAGACCATCTAGAAAGCTAGTTTGTTGGACGGTATTTCCAGGAGATTCTAATTTGTATGTAACGATTTGAAGAAATTGGTAAAAGCTTCATTGATCTCTTGTTGATCAGATGAGGGAGTCCCTGAGTTTGTTATAATGCTATTAATGGCTTTATTAGATTGCATTTTTAAAAATTTTCCAGGCCAGAAGTTTGCCAGATTTTTCTCCCTGCTCATAGAATGTTTGTTTCAGGCAAAATAGGCTGTTTTCAGTTTTAGATAGTGATAGTTTGTTGTATTGTGCTCTGAGGAGGGGTATTTTTGCTGTGGCATTGTATGTGTATCATCTTCATAGGTTTCTTTTTCTAACTTCTTGATTTCTTCATCAAGTGATCTCGATTTTAAATTAACTTAATTGGTTATAGAGCTTGTATAGTTAATCATCTGCCCTCTAATATAGGCTTTGAAAGCCTCCCATCGAACAGAAGCACTTTCATTTCACGTTTCATATGTATTTATTTTGAAAAATACATCAATGTATTAAGTACCCACAAATTCTAAGAAGTTTGGATATTCTAAGAAGTTTGGATATTGTCTTCTCCAACACAAGTCTAATTCCTGCATAAAGGTCTGTAATATTTTCCTACTTTGAGCATGAGTGTTATCTATACTCTTGAGTCTATCAAGGTCTGTTGACAGGGTTGTATTGAAATCTCCTCCAATCAGGAGTTGGCCAGACATAGGAGCTAAAAGTAAAAATAAGTCTTCAAAAAAATGTGGGCTATCTGAATTTGGTCCATATAGATTTACAAGATTTATCATCTTGTCAGTGAGTAGCCCTTGAAGAATTAAATACCTGCCTGCCTTGTCAGATATGACATTAGATGTGTATGATGATGCAAATACCTGTCCCGCCCTGTTCTTTGTCATTTCTGTAGTTCACTAGACAGTAAATGTGTTTCTTGTAAGAACACGATAGTTGCTTTGAGTTGTTTTAGTCTATGCATGACCTGTTTTACTTTAGATCATCTACCTAACCCCCTCACATTCCAGGATGTTACAGTATATTGATATGCAAGTCATTCCTCATGTAACCATTGTGTATTATATTTCCTTAAGCTAGAGACATTAACTGTTGTAAAAACAGACATTAACATAAGTTCAACTAGAAAAATTAAAATAAAACATTTTTCAAAATGAGGCTCTTGGACACAATTAACCCGAACATGGCGGTCTTGGCGAAGCACCTAATCAATCGCTATTAGGACTTCTCCTCCCCAGTGTTTGCGTGATACTCCCACTTTTCCCTCACCCTCCTATAAATGCATCAATGCATATGAAAATATGTTCCATGGCAGCATGTTCAAATGAATCATGGAAATTGTTTTTTTAGTTAAATATTGGATGTCAGAAGAAAAAAATTGGTGTTCCATAACACAGTGCATTTAGTGGTGTGTGAAATGAATGTCCCACACTGGGAAGCATTATAGTTTGATACTGCAACTAAAGTTAGACTTGAAGAAGAAACTGTCACCTGTTCCATTTTTTTTAACAGCCATTCCTTTATTAATAAATTCATTACATTTCTATGTTAACATGTTCTATTAAAGAAAAGATGGGAAATAACTCTGTGTGTGCTGTAAAGTGGTTAGAAGAAATTAAATCGGAATCGGCTAAAATCGTCTTTGTATACTGTATGTTTCTAGCCTGATGTAGTCATACTCAATTCTAGTCAGAATATGAGTCTGATACTGCTACATTGGGACATAATTATGGGGCGTGTTTCAACCGATACAGGGGGGGATTGCCTCTGCACTCAATTGGATAGACCTAACAACAACAACAACAGCAACAAAATAGCTTACCGTGAGGTGTAGGAAGAAAACACACGAACCATCCTTCTTCTCCTATATCCCTCCGTTTTTAATAAATTTAATTCGTTTTTAAAAAATAATTCTGTTGAACAGTGATATGCTACAAACATGTTAAACAGCTGGGAAAGGCTGTCGCAAATCCCTCGAACAGGTGGTCAATCAGAGATTTCAAACGAACGAGGGAACATATGCAACAGCGCTGTTTTCCCTTGATGAAAGTGAAACCACGAGTTTTCCCACATCTCAACTTTGGCCAAAGTTTTCAGAAATAATCGTTTTCAGTGATACAACCTCATTAAATAATATGAATTTTCTATATGGGGTCTTAAAAGCCATGTATCCTTCTAGCCACAGTGTTTTTGTTTCAAACATAAGCCTAATCAAAGCGTGCTCAGATGACGTGATAGACCAGGCGCTGTTGCTCACCTGTCCATCATCGTAAAGCCTGATTTGATTGGTCCGCCCGATATAGGATGAGCATACTTCCACCACAATGGAGCAATGCCAGACCGAACATCCCGACCTCAAATGATGTGGGCGGGACTAAGTTCGGAATGACATCCAGGCTAGTATGTTTCATGTCTGTTACACTTAGTTAGGTTTTGTAAGGTTTATGGGGTCTTGTTAATACTAAGCAAACACCTTTGGACAAACTTAATAATAAAAAAAAAAGAAATCTGACAGCATTGCTCCCATCTGTCTTTTCAGGGAGATTTACCAGGCGTAGGTTGCATCGTATATGTCTATTCTCCAAATCCTCTATTCTGCAGTTGAGCAGCTGGACTTGGTTCTCCATACTTTGCAACATTTTTTGCATGCCACTGATGCTATCTTCTGTACTGCTAATTCGATGTTCAGCTTCAGAAAGCCTACCTCCAAAGTCACAAATTTTAATCTTAATGTCTTGTATGGCGGACAGCACACCGTTAAATTTGGAAGCGAAAACATCTTTCAAATCAGAAATGGCTTTCATCACCTTGCTTTCCTCATTAGTCATAGCTTCTGTGCTAAGTTTCTTCGGGCATTTCTTCCTTTTTGTCAAGATTCTTTTTAGTTGTAAAAACAGGATTTGGGGCATTTGTATTGAGAGCTGCTTCTAACATGACCTACTCACCTTCGCGGCCATGTTGGATTGTAAAATACACAATTAAATAATGTTACTTTATGTTTTTAAAAATGGAGATATAGACTGTGTCTCAAATCTCGTACTTCTGCACTTACAATACCTAAACTGAGTCCCCAGATGGTGCACTCATAACGGTCAAAAAGCTAAGTGTGGAACGCTGGACACTTTTCGCCCTCAACGGACGCCATCTTGGCCAAATAGCGGAAGGGGAGGGAGTGTTTTCAAACTTGTGGTAATCGCGGCTGAGAAAGCTGAAGCAGCAGCAGTGGAAAACATACTTTACAGAGGTACAAGCAAGTTATAACATAAATGGTTCATGTTTTGACACAGTATATGACCATGTCACTGTCGAATTGACGACACCAATAGTTATATTTAATTGTTGCGATCGTCATTTCTGTAAAGTGCACGGAGTTAGTGTTTGATATGAGACGATACTATTCTGTTAAAATTTGCGCACTCCGCCAGTAAGCACACAGTGGACATAGGGTGCTACACGAAAGTGATAGCCCACAAAAGTACACCAATTGAGACAGACTCATAGTGTTTTGGAACCAAACTCTTCATTTGACACTCAATAAAAAAGACACTGGGATGAACAGTGGGTACAGTTGTGGACCGGAACAGAACAGAAGTGGAGCTGCCGGTAAAAACCGGTAATCCAGTAAGAAACAGTTTAAACACGTAGGTCTAGTTTTAAATAGAACTTGGGCAGGACAACAGTTTTTATTCTAAAACACTACTGATAAGATAATACTGATAAATGTATATCAAACTAAATTTGTAATTCTGAATAAATACCTTTCTTCACTGAACCTCCGTCCAACAAAAACTTTGCATTTCCCAGGCGGCAGGCAGGCAGCTAGCAGAGGCACCGTGCGAAGAACTCTGCTCTCCTGAAGAACATAACAGGCCAAATTATTGGAATGCAAAAACAAACTGCACAGCAACATGTAGGAGCAACAGTTCCAGCAGCTGTGTCATTTAAAGGAATACTCCAACAAATTAGGGTCTAATTTTGGATGATTACAAGTGTAAACTTTAGTTAGGGACCAAAATTATGTTAATTGGAGTAGTTTGAGTACGAGTGGAATATGCAATTGCAAAGAAATAGCATACAACAGCCTTGAGGGTAAGCTCACTATATCAAAGCCACTGACTAGGCTCAAAATATCACTGTACTTCTATGCTGTTGTGGGGAGGGTCCCTGCAGACAAAACTAAGTATTTCGACCTTTTTAGGTGTAAAAAAGGGTATAAAGGACTGTTTCTGAAGTCATTACAGTACACCTATTCGCTGCCATCTTGCTAGAACTCCTCACAAGATGGTGGCGACCAGAGGAATAACAGGGTCACTGACTATTATTCCAGTCAATCCAACCGCCATAAGAAAACATCCATACCGTCCCAGCCCTACCCGCGGGTACCCGACCCGTTGCAGGATTCTGCTCTGATTAAGGTCATTTTGATCCCCAAGGAAGGTTCACTCGTTTTTAAACTGGAGTTTTTCTTTAACAGCTATGGTCCCATTTTCTTTACCTGAGAAACTCACCTCTGCTGGATGTTGAACAATGTATAAACAAGTGGACACATCCAAAGGACACCCAGGGAGAAATGGGCAAAGGCATACTTTCTCTGGCCGGCTACAGAGAAATAGTGAAGAATAACATAAGATCAGTTCATGTAAGTTTGTTTGTTGGAAACTGTCGTCAAATCAGGTACTGTATGTGAGCTCTGGTTAATAAATTCATCACAAGTACCTGTGAGTCCACATCCCCATAGCAGAGTGCCTAGCTTCCATTATATTTGTCTCATTGTGACTATATATACTACCTCCAGGTGGTCTCTCTCTTGTGATTAAATGTTCCAAATGTCAAGTACTTAGAGCTGCATTCTGTGTATGAAAGGAGCTATACAAATAAAGCATTATTATTACAGAATGTGTGCAGGCAGAAAAGTGCTTTGTTGCACGCTGTTTTAACTGACGCACTCCCTTATACGCACATGGGAGAATTTGCACCTTAGAGCAGAGCAAATAATGGCAGTTATTAGCCTATTATCTTATTAGGCATGGGTAAGTTTGTTAACAGCACTGATTTATATTTTTTGGTATAGGCCTAGACCTACAGAACATTCAGTTTGTAGCCTTAGAAAGTCAAACGTTTGGCTGAAGAAGTAAACCTATATGACGGGATTAATTTACGGCTGTCAATTAGGCCTTAATTGCCAGCTGAGTTTGCCAATTTGGTGTGTAATAGGCTACTGGAAAATCCCAGACACTCGTGAAACAATGCAAAAACAAAACAAAACAAAAAATCACCAGGGCTCAATATTCCCTCAGTCAGCGTCAACAAAGTTAACCCTTAGAACCTGAAGCTGTTTTTAGGGCATTTTCACTACCTTTATTCATAAGCATTTATTCTGGTCATTGTAAGTGCCACACACACATATTATTTATTGTTTTTTTTTTCAGCAGAGTCTAGGCTATCCAGATCTGCCATCATTTTATGTATTAGTACTAGCATTGATTTTATTTAGATTTGTAAAGAATTAAAATATAAAATGCGTATTATAAAAATTCTTATATTTCGACATGCATCTCACCACAGCAAGCTCATAGCTCTACATGCATTTCATGTGTGTGTAGGGCAGACTGTCCTGAATCGGGCAATACAATTGCCATGTTGGAGGGATACTCTGGGGCTGAGCAATTTACAGAAATATGCAGGGCTCTACACTAAAAAAATTCCAGGAGCACTTGTGCAATTTAGGAGCACAGACACAAATTTGGGCGCACAGTCAGTTCTGTACTTAACTTACACATAATCTAACATTACACTGCAGCTAACAGTTAAACATGCCAGTGCACCAATTGCAAAGATTAAGAATGACTGACGACATTTAGACTACAGGAAACAGGATTTTAAAAATTAGTGCCTACTTTATTTTCAGTCTGTTCTATTTTCCTACATTTTGTTAATTTAGCTAATCCAAATATGCCTGTGACCTATCTGACTGCATACTGAATACTACTACTAAAACAGTCCATTTGCTCTTCCACAAAACCCAACATAGTCTAATCAATGATATATTTTTTATATATATACTTTTATTTTTTATTTGAAATATCTGCATTGATGGGGGCAGTTAGGCAAACATTAGGCCTACTTTAGTTTTGCACTTCAGCTTCAGTGTAAACAAACAAGAATGCGTGGAAGCCTGGAGTTCAGTAGCGTTCTACCTTTGAATAAAATGGGAGTATTACGGGGAGGCTACTTTTGTGCCTGTTAAGCTACAGCTATATTTTGCATATTGCAGCCAATCGTCAACTGGGCTAAAAGGCATGTTAGGTTACCTTTCCTTCTCTCACTGCATTCTCAGAATCTCATCCTGTTCCTCCTATAGCCCGATGAATTGATTGGATAGAAGAACTAATTTCTTCAATCTTTGCATCTTGGCTGGCTAGTCTAACTTTCCGCTTTTTCTGCGCTCTTGGATTTGATAGAGCGCGACTACTAGCGAGTCACAACCTTAAACTGCTAACGTTGATGGGAGGTGTAGTTTTTATGCTGCATTAGCGACATGATTCTATGGTTTTCGATGTTGCGGTGTATTTTGTAGACAAACATTGACATGGTTAGAAGTCATTCGCACCAGTGCGCCTAAATATTTTTTTTTTTGCACTTTCATACGCTAATCATTTTACTCGCATGTAATGCGAGTGAAATGGGCGCACTGTAGAGCCCTGATATGTGGTGTGTGATTTAAGTAAATAAATGCCATTTTTTATTTAGTGATGAAAAATGACCTTTCTGCGCTCCATATCTGTGACACGAACTGATCTGACCTGACTTGACCCGAGGTTGAGTGTTAGCCTGCGTGCATATGGTGTATGCACTCATGATTCTCAACTTTTTACTGCATTGCCATGAACAAAGTAAAGGCAAAAAAGGTGTTTCTTTGTTGAACAAATTAGGATGCAATGTGAGCCTTGAATTGGATGCCATGCAGGAATTTGCTAGGATCTCAAAACCGGATTATGAACATGCTTTGCCATAGAGAAACACACGATAGCGTTGGATTATAAACATGCTTTGCCACAAAAACAGAAAAAACGTGGGGTAAGTCCAGCTATATGAAGTTATTATTTTGCTGTCACTTATAACCCAGAAGGATGTACTTGGTATCAACTGATAGCTCCGAGTCTCCTCTTTCATCTGGCATATCTATCAGATCACGGGTTTGTGAGTAGGGCCTAATTCAAACGAGAGTAATGGTTGTGCAGCGTTGGTTTGTGTACATGACGTTATTATTTTGCAGTCTCTTCGTCTGTTTTTATAAGCCAGAAGGATCGATATACATGGTACCAATGGATAGCCCTGTGTCTCCTCTTTCATCTGATATGCTTGCCATATCTATGCGATCACGGGTTCGCAAGTAATTCAAACGAGAGTAATGGGTGCGCAGGTGAAAGCAGAGAAGTATAGACTGTAAATGGGATGCTATTTGATTTAATTTCATGATTTTTTTAAATTTTCATACTTGATCGTAGTGTGTAGTCTCGTTGGAAAGCCCCACTTCTGCTCTGTCACGCAATAAAGGTTTCATCTTGTTGCGATGAACAGTTCCGGAGCAATGTAACAAAGAAAGGGTGTGTTTTTTGACGCACTTTGCGTCAATCGGGTTCTAAGGGTTAAAGGGACACCAGGCAACGTTTGTGTTAATTACTCATCTTCGTAAGTCTGTATATGGTTAAAAGACTCGTTACAGGGCGAATGAAGACTCTCGCCCGCCCCTACTGCCTGTAGGAAGAATATCCCGCTTGCAAGTTCAGTGTATCCTACCCGCCGACCGAAGCAGGCAGGCTAACGAAACGCTAGAGATTGTTGCAAACGTGTGTATAATGGCAGAGCCGGCGAAGAAGCAGCGAAAACCCTTGACAGAGGACGCAAAGAAAAGGAAAAGAGCTTCAGACCGAGCGAGGGGGAGTTTCGTAGAGAAAAAGCATCAGGCTTGCCTGGTGTCCCTTTAATCAAGGGGAAGATCACGCGAATGTACATCAAGGGTAAAAAATAAAACTTTAAACATCTCTACAAAACACATCTGGTATGATTACCAATCACTTAAAGTTTACAAAACAAGTTAAAGTTTGTTTCTATGTGCCCTCGATCACAGGTTACAGCATTTTGAAGATGATGGCAAGGGGAGTATCAGGCAGTATAAATTTGTGCTCTTGAAAAGCTCATTTATCTGAAAGTAATTGTGAAAGATATTGCCTTTTTTCTTATTCTATTCTTGTTTTATGTTGCACACATTTCCCTTGATATGGTTTTGACATAAAAATGAAGAAAAATACATATCTAAAGGGGTTTTAGGAGACGTTTAAAATATGGTGTTCTGTAACCCGTAACTCAGTTACCATGAAATGCAGTTTTTTTCCCCCCTCCCTCAATGGCATTAAAGGATAATTCCGGTATTAAGCACTTTTGAGTCCCTTTTCTGGTTTGTTTTGGATGAACTAGAGTGGTGGACACCGAAATTTTGATGATGGGTCCCGTCTCGACTTTCTGACTCGTTTTGAATTGCCTTTGACTGTTTCAGAGTGGCTGGCTATGGGTGTGCACAAACATACAAGGATACAAGGAAGTTTATTGTCACATGCATATAGTTACTGGAAGTAAGAAATGCAGTGAAATTATGTCTGGTGTCAGCCTATTTGTGCATTAATGGGGGTAAAAGTGTAGTAGAAGAGGGGTTTAGTAGATTAAGTGGCAGGGCTGCATAAAAAAGGTGGGGGGAGGATTGGGATTGGGTGGGGGCACCAACAAGGAGCACCCAAGAGCAACAGGGCAAGGAAAAACTCCCTTACCAAGGAAGAAACCTTGGGCAGATCCACGGCTCAAGGGGCTAACCCAACTGCCAGGGGTCTTGGTGTGTGTGTTGGGGGATGACAGGGGGATGGGATAGTGTGCTGTGTATGTGGGGAGAGGGCAGTGTGCAATATGTGTGTTGGAGAAGCTTCCTCATGAGACAATGTGCTGTGTATTGGGGGCAGTGTGCTGTAAGTATGTTGGGGATGTGTGTTGGAGAAGCTTCCTGATGAAATAATGTGCTGTGTATGTAGGGGCAGGGACTTACTATTGCAAGCAGAGTACTGTATGTAATGTATGTGAGTGATGACAGTGAAGATGTGTGGGCGGGAGGGAGTGGAGCAGTGACTGTGTGTGTGTGTGTGTGTAGTGTGGGTAGGTGGGGGCAGTGTGCTGTAAGTATGTAGAGGATGTGTGTTGGAGAAGATCCTGAAGACAATGTGCTGTGTATGTGGGGGCAGTGTGCAGCAAGTATGTAGAGGAGGCTTACTGTAGCAAGCAGTGTGCTGTATATATGTGAAGTGATGACAGTGATGATGTAAGTGTGTGTGTTGGGGATGGGGGGGGGGGGCAGAAAGGCTAGGCAATCAAGGACATGGGTAGATGGAGGAGAAATCAAAAATAATAAATAAAAAGTGTGCAAAAGTTGGAGAAAGTCAGATATGTGTGTGTGTGTGTGTGTGTGTGTGTGTGTGTGTGTTTTGACGTGTGAGGAAATAAGAAAATAAATAAAAAGTCTGTAGCATAGGGAGAGGGATGTAAAAGTGCTAAAAGTCTTGTAGGTGTGTGTGTGTGTGTGTGTGTGTGTGTGTGTGTGTGTGTGTGTGTGGGGGGTCATGAGTGCTGAGGAGTGAATGAGTGCAAAGTCAGTATAGTGTGAGTTCAGAGTTGGGAAATGTTTGAGAGTGCTGAAGAGTGAATGTGTGCAAAGTCAGTATAGTGTGAGTTCAGAGTTCGGATGGCCTGGGGATAAAAACTTCTCCTGAGTCTCTCAGTTCTGGCTTTGTGACTACATAGGCGTCTTCTTGATTTCAGCGGTAGGAATAATCCATTGTTAGGATGAGAAGAGTCCTTCAGAATCTTTTGGGCTCTTAGGAGTACTCTTCTGGAGTAGATATCTTGTAGAGCAGGGAGTTGAGTTCTTATAGTGCGTTCAGCTGGGCACTACTCTCTGCAGAGTACTACAATCTCTAACTGTGGAGTTCCCATACCAGGTGATGATGCTACCAGTTAGAACACTCTCAACCGCTGAAGTGTAGAAGGCCTTCATGATGGATGTAGAAACTTTGAATTTCCTTAGCTGTGAAGGAAGTAGAGTCGTTGTCTGGACTTCTTCAGAACATATTGAGTGTTAACAGTCCATGTTAAGTCTTCAGTAATGTGGACACCAAGGTATTTAAAACTTGTGACTCTCTCTACAGGTTGCCCGCTGATCATTAGTGGGGTGTAACTGTAGTTCTGCTGCTGCCTTCTGTAATCCACTACCATTTCCTTGGTTTTATTGATATTCAGTGTCAAGCTGTTAGATTGACACCACTGTGCCACCTCATCAACCTGATCCAAGTAGAGCTGTTCATTGTTGTTACTAATCAGGCCCAAGATCACTGTGTCATCTGCAAACTTGATGATGGAGGTATGACTACTGTTGGCTTTGCAGTCATGTGTGTAGATGTTGTACAGCAGTGGACTCAAAACACAGCCTTGGGGAGCACCAGTGCTGATGGTTAATGAGTCAGATGTCAGACCCCCCACTCTAACCACTTGTGAACGGTTGGTGAGGAAGTCAAATATCCAGTGACACAGGGTGGTGTTCAGTCCTAAGGCCTTCATCTTTGTGACCAAGGTGAGAGGTACTATTGTGTTGAATGCTGAACTAAAGCCAATGAACAGCATCCTCACATAATTTCCATTCCCCTCCTCCAGGTGAGTTAAGGTGGTGTGCATGAGGTTTGAGATGGCATCCTCTGTAGACCTGTTGGCTCTGTAAGCAAATTGGAGGGGGTCGAAGGAGGCAGGGAGGGATGAGCAGATAATGTTTTTCACAAGCTTCTCAAAACACTTCATCACTGTAGGCGTCAGGGCTACTGGTAGTCATTCAGACATGATGGACTTCTGTTTTTTGGTACTGGAACAATAACAGACTGCTTGAGGCAAGTAGGAACTGTCTCTTGAGCCAATGATGTGTTAAAGATATAAGTGAACACAGGAGCTAACTGAGCAGCGCAGGATTTCAAAACCCTGTTAGAAATTCCATCCGGTCCAGTAGCTTTTCTACAATTTACCCTCCTAAAGGCATTGCTCACATCGACCTCAGAGACACAGAAAGGTGCATCCTCATTTGCTTCACATGCTGCAGCTAGTCCAATATAGTCTGTGTTTTTTCATGTCAAAGCGAGCATAAAAAGCATTAAGTTCATCAGGGAGGGCTTTACTCACATTCATCATAGGAGGGACTTTCTTTCAAAGCCAGTGATGGTTCGAGTCCTTTCCACACTCGTGCTGGATCACCCTCCAAGAAATCAGCTTCAACTCTGTCTCTATAGCGCCGCTTAGCATCTTTAATAGCTCTACGTAAACTATAAGATGCTGCTTTGTAATCCGATCATATCCCTGAAATAAGCCCAGCATTATAAGTCATGGTGCGTGTCTTTAATGCCGTTCTCACTTCTCTATCCACCCATGGCTTCTGGTTAGGGAAGCTTCGGATCTTTACAGTTGGGATGATGGAATCAGTTAGCATATTGATGTAACTCAATGATACTTCCGTAAACTCATTGATGTTAGCAGAGTTCGTCTTGAACATCTCCCAGTCAACGTTGCTAAGGGCGTCCTGTAGCCTGGCTTCCGATTGGTCAGTCCAGTGCTTGACCTCCTTCGTCACTGGGGGGTCCGTCCGACTTCTCTGTTTGTACATAGGCAGTAGGAAAACAGCGGCATGATCTGATTTTCCGAAAGCTGGTAGAGACTTCGCTTTGTAACTGTTCTTGAACTGTGTGTAGCAGTGATCCAGTGTGTTGTCACCACGTGTAGGGAAGTGAATGTGTTGAATAAATTCAGGCATGGACCGGTTCAGATGTACTTGATTGAAATCACCGGCCACAATAAAGCGCAGCTTCAGGGTGCGTGTGTTGTTGTCTATTTAACACTTCTTGCAATTCTGAAACCGCAGCATCTGTGTTGGCTTGTGGAGGAATGTAGACAGCGTTGAATATTACCGAAGTAAACTCACGGGGCAGGTAGAAGGGTCGACAGACGATCGCTAGATGTTCTAGATGAGGCGAGCAGGACTTTGAGAGAACGGTGACATTTCTAGGATCACACCACTTGCTGTTCGTCATGATGCAAACACCGCCACCTTTCGATTTTCCAGATTCCTCAGTCCTGTCAGAGCGAGCAGCAGAGAAAAAACTCCACGAGTGATGGCACTGTCGGTACAAGTTCAGTTAGCCATGTCTCAGTCAAGCATAGAATGTTACAGTCCCTGATGTCTCTTTGAAACTGTATCCTCGCTCTTAGTTCATCCATCTTGTTCACAAGAGACTGGACATTGGCTAGGAGAATGCTAGGCAGTGGAGGCATATGAGCTCTATTCCTCAATCTGTTACGGGCCCCGGCTCGTTTTCCTCGGTGTTTTTTCCTTCTGTGCCGAGATGCGTCTCCATGGTTCCCTGATGCATCTCGGAGAATCTCAGTCGGCCAGGTAGAATCGTCAATTAAAACATCCCGAAACAAAAAAATTCATTTCCGATGTTTCGGAGTGTAACGCTATCATCGTAATCAGTGCAGTGGAAAAGTGCAAAAAATTAGGGGTTAATAAAAGGTAAAAGAGTAAATATAAGCACAAGTTAGGCGGAGCAACCAAAAAGGCGTCCGAACGCGGCGGCGCCATGGCAACCCTTAACATTCGTTTTTAAAACTTTGCAACTCACCGAGTGGTTAGTGATGTTCATTGATGTTCCAAAACAAGTAGCGTAGTGAAATATAGTTTCTGTCGTGTTTTATCCCTGATATTACTGTGCTACCGGAAACGGAAAGGGGGTCTGTTTACGGTTGTAGTCTTTCCCCCACGAGACCTTCTTTTACTGTCTATGCTTCAGACTCAAATATTGAGCGGAAGTTTATACATGGTTGTGAGGTATCTGAAAAAATAGTTCCACAATAGCAAATAACACTAATTGAAATCATACATTGGGCCAATTTTTTTTTAATAATCAACGAACACTATTAACCACTTGGTGAGTTGCACAGATTTGAAAACGAACATTAAGGGTTGTTTTAAGGACATGTTTGTGCATGCCCATAGCCAGCCCCTCTGAAACAGTCAAAGGCTATTCAAAACGAGCCAGAAAGTCGAGACAGGACCCATCGTCAAAATGTCGGTGTCCACCATTTTTTTGATTCCATGTTTCTACCACATTGTCTTACAACCTTTTGGCATGTGGCAGTGTCATTTTCAGTCAGAAGAAACATATTGGTCAAGTGAAAATCAACATTACATCAATATTTGCCAGGGGAATACATAATTTTATTCTTAACTGAACATGTGATTTGTTTGCATAGCCTACTGTTTTGTTCATTTATACTGAGAAATGTTACCTTCCCTGCCTGTATTTCAGTCCAGATCGTCACGTTAGTCGGATCATTTATAATTATAGGCCCTATGCTCCAAGACCAAACTCAGCGCCCAATTCACTTCTACTGTATCCGAAGTCATGAGCAACAGGCAGATGCAAGACGTGTGAAAAATCACCATTTTAATTCAATGGCCAATAGTTTAGACAATGCATAAATCTCATTCACTAAATCTGTTTTAGCAGAAGCATCTTCTCTCTTTACCTCTCGCTAGGTGGCCGCTCGCTCTAAATTCTTAAAGGAGCCACACCAATTTTACAAAGGTCTCTAGAACTAACATGTTGCCCTGTCAGATTTTACTGAAAAAGACAGTGCAAAATAATCTAGTTAACAATGTCTTTAATTAAGATATGGAGACAGTGCCAGTATGGGAGTAAAGACCGACCGATTTGGGTTTTTCTCAAGCCGATGCCGATACCGATTTTTAGCGGTCGGAGTCAGCCGATGTGACCTCCCGATTTTTAGGGCCGATATGCTATCGTATTATCCTTAATTGGCATGCTAAAAATCATACTAGTAAGAGGAGGCACAACACTTGTAAACTTCACACGATTTATTGAAAATTGAACATTAAAAAATCAACATATAAATATTATATAAAAATGACTGTAGGGGCCTACTCATCGATTCATAACAACAAGAATTAACAAATGTATGACTTCTTGCAGTCTGTTAGTCTATTAATTATTCATTTTAATTAGGGATGCACGATATATATGAAAAAATGAAAATATTATTATCGGTCCGATAACAGAATTCTGGCCGATATTTTTTAAAGTCCTAATTTAGGCCTATGTAAGGTCCGTCTGGCTACACTGAGCTACTTGAGCTTGGTTGGCTATACTTTTTCCGTTGTGTTTTAGTATTATATTTGCATTACTTTAGCTTGGGTTTTGTATTATTACCTAGAAATATGCTAACCATTCCTGCTTCAGTTCCAGACAGGTTATCATAATAAGTTATTAAAACCTTCGGGGCTAACCCCTTTCATTTTATGCTGCAGCAGGTTGTGCGCAACAGAGTAGACGGACATAAGATACAGTCTGAGGAGTTGCAGCTTTATTCAGTTACCCGCAGTTGAAACTAAACCTAAGTTTCCCTCACAAACTCTGATTTGGTCGCTATACTGTAGCTGATTCCCAGCTGAGCCGTTTATGAGTGTTTTAGTCCTAAATGAAAACGATTCATACTCTCTAGCCACTCACTCGCAATTCACTGACGTCATGTTCACTTAAAGGAGCCACACATACTGTAGGGCTAGGCTACTGTTATGTTGACTGCTGTACTATTGAGGACTATTATGAGTTCTGTCCATCATTTGGTGGTAGGTAAAATTACTGCAATAAAATTATGCTTATTAAATGCTTTCCCCAAATCACTTTTCACAATTTTTTTCAAGAGTAATATTATCGGTTATCGTATCGGTCACAACAAACAAAATAAATATCGGTTATCGTTATCGGCCCTAAAATTCCATATCGGTGCATCTCTAATTTTAATATGTTTAACAGAGTGCAAGAAGACTTCCATGATGTGACAACTTCAGATAGTTACTTCAAAACGGCAAAATACATGTTCAGGTTATACAGTTTCACTGTGGAACTTCCATGCCTTACCACAGACCTAGGTTTCAACAATATAAATCTCCGTCTCCCAGCATGCTGTGCAGGAAACCGGAAATAGGAACTAGATAACATCCGTTTGATACTTCTCAAATTCGCAATCAAATCAAACATGTATACATCGCGAAAACAAATTGACACGGGATGACAATGTTTTAAAACGTTCACTTGTTATTTGTGCATCCTCTTTTTGTTTACATTTCACTTAAATTGCCCGTCACGTTTAGATCGTAACATAGCGTTGAGGGCGGGGGCTTGCATAGTCGACACATTCCCAACGCACTCGTAGCCACAACGCTAAGCAACTTTCATTTCTTCTTCAACTCCGATGCAGTTGAAAACGAATGGACATGGGATGACAGTGTTATAAAGCGTTCACATGTTAGATTTGCGTCCTCTTTTTGTTAAATTTTCACTTAGATTGTCCGTTACTATAGTTTACATCGAAACATCACGCTGGTCACCAGGGGTGTGTTTCTCGACAGTGTCGTTGCTAACTAAGTTAGCAACTTACTAACAACTTGATTAAAAAATAGCAAAAATCGGCCGATTAAATCGACTGGCCGATCGATCAGTCGGTCTCTAGTATGGAGGCTTGTTTTAGACAGAATTGTTTATTTTTTTGAAATAGCTTGCTATTATATATTTTATTTGATACTCATTATTATTTAGTTTAGGCCTATTGTAATAATCAGAGCAGAGAAGAAAATGTATTGCAATTTTATGGTACTTATTTTGTGGTAGAAATATCGGTATCGGTACTCGGTATCAGCAAGTACACAAATGTAAATACTCGTACTCGTATCGGTTTGGGGAAAAAATGGTATCGGGACATCCCTACAACGAAAGAAATGTTAGGTATCCGCGCGATGTAAGTATCCGTGCACAGGGGGTTTGGACAGCGGGTTAAGTGAAATGGATGAACCTATTCTGTTCTTGCTGTTTGTCTCATGATATAGCCCGTACTGAAACCTATAGAAAGCCCCAGATGAATAGGCAAGATGTTTTGTGGTGCGTCGGAAAATGAGACATTTTATTTTTTCCCGAAAAGTGGGGTAGCCACTGGCCTTGTGACCTCATGAGCTAAACCATTAACGAAAGCAAAACATACATAAACAAAACAGCCAGATGCCTCTTCATAAAATAACAAGGACACCTTCATAAACAATAACAAATTTTATTGTGAGACTGCGTGTCAGTGGCGTCGCCAGCCGATTTTACCAGGGCTTCAGCCTGGGGTAAATTTAGCTCAGCCCGGGTATTATTTAACTTTTTTATTTCGTTGAGCGTTCTATCCCTCGTAGCCTGTTAGAACAAGGAATCCCGAACGCTAAACTCTGACAAGGAGAAGCAGAACGGGCCGGGCGGGGCTGGGCTGGGGGTGGGGGGAGAGCGGCAAAGGGTCGCTTTGCGGTCTGGTCTGAGATCAGTGGATCTGTGCTCTCAACTAACGTTACTGCTGTCAATTAGTCACTGGGTGGTTCAGCGTCATAGGTTGCAGTACGTTGAGAAAGCAGACGTGATATGGCCAGCAAAAAACAATAGAAACTGTTTGGCTTTTTCAAACGAAAGGCAAAGGGTAAGAATTCATGTTTGCAAACTGAAATATAAGCTTAGTCCTGTCCGACCGACTCCATAAAGGCCAGCTATCCTATCGCTAGCTGGCTAGCTATCCTTAGTAAACACTAAGCAGGAGTCAAAATTAACTTGACTGGAAATGTGAATATTTACCTGTCACTGACAAATGAAGTGACGAAATTCACCAGCCATTCAATAGGTAATCCGTATTTTTGGTCTGAAATCTACTAGCCAACTTCAATATTTACCAGCATTTGTCTGCAATTTTGAGCCCTGCTAGTAGGCTAAGCAAGCATTAGGCAACTGCAAGGCACCTGGTCAGGTTAATTGGCATGACACATTTCAGTGCTTGTTTTGAGAGAGATTTATTACACTCCAGACTAACTTTTTGCACTGGTTGCACTGGTGCGCCTAACATTTTTTCTTAGGTGCACCTGCACAAAAGTTAGGTGCACCCAAATTTTCAACCACATCACATTTAACACCGCAGCAGGTTCACTTTTTTCCCTTAATTACTGTCCTATATTGGTTGTCCTATGTCCTATTGGTTGTCCTATGACTTTATGATTTACAATTCTACAAGAAAAGTAACTTAATGAAGTGTTGGTGCTTTAAGTGCTTCACTGAGCTGAAATTTAAACTAAAAACATCTCAAGATGAATTAAATAAAAATAACAGTGAGTAAATTAACAGTGCGCGTCTTTTAAGGGCTTCAAACTGCACATCTCATGGCTCAATGTCTTACATACTATCCTTCATGATTTTTAGGCCTTGGCTAAACCAGCTCGCCATGCTAGCATCTTCCATATAAATGTATTTGATCACAATTTAAAGAGATGTTCCAAGTAGTCTGGGGGATTTGTATGTGATTTTACAATGATGATCGCAATAATCATTTGACAGTCCCACAACGCAATTTACTTTTTAATTTTAGTATTTTTAAATTTTCAATAAGAACATCACTATGGTTAATGTAGTAACGAAATGGTAGGCCTATTATTATAGGCTATTGCAATGACTTGCCATGCTCAATCTAAATGTGTACATTCAATTCACCGTACACAATGACCGGGCTTATATTCGGGCTTTAAATGTTGCAGCGATATTCGGTTTGCGCCAAATACCGGATTAAATTGATTGATGCCATCAGAATGAGTTTACACAACTCGCGCGCAAAAAGAATATTGCTGTTGAAAACCGGGTTACTCCCTGCATGTAACTGCGGTCAATGACGCACTCCTTTTCGGCAATATCTGTATCTCTGTCGTTCGCGAAGGCCTTGTATGTATTGTTCGCAATTTTAAGACGTCTTTTCATCAGCAATGACTCCTATAAATTTGGCACAAGTGGCATTCCTGTACGTCGGGTTTACGTTCAAACTATTTTTCTGGTGAATAATTATTTCGGACTGAACTTGGTGAAGGGAAGTTTCACTAGGCCTATCGTAGGCAACGATGATCATCATCTCGGGCTCGTCTGATCGGTTTGCTGCTGCCAGCCTCCGAAAGGCTGTGGGGAGAGGGTACATTTATCTCGGCCTATGTGACCACACTGTAATGCAACTACATCCACTGTTTATCTGACGGGTCTCTGACCTCTCTCTCTCTCTCTCTCTGCAGCACACGCATTTTCAAATTTATACACAAGCACTGGGCCACGGCCAATCAGAGGAGTGGTCCTGCCCTTCATTATCTGTTATTTGTTTAAACCACGATATTGGCCAAATATGTGTCTGTTATTGAGTCTGTTATTGAGTTTCAATGTGGACACTTTTTCCTCTCACGAATAACTGGTCGAACCGTTTTTTTTTTAGTCGCACTTTTGAAAAATTAGGTCGCATATGCGACCAAATTGGTCGCACTCTGGAGCCCTGCACTCAGCTCTAAATAACTAAATTTAGCCAGAAGGGCTAAATGCTTTTCCCCCGTTGTTGAACATTCGTACTGATGTTCTCAGGAGCAGACGAGGATGTTACACTCTCTAACACAATAGCAAAAAAATTGCAGTTTTGATACACAGTAGGCCTGCAGTGTAGGATTTTTTTTGTAAGGGAGATGTTTTAACAGTGACAAACTATAAACCATTAAATATCTAGAGGAGGCTGAGACAGCTTTCATTCACCCTGTAATGAGCCATTTAACCATCAAAGTGATTACAAAGCTGGTGACAATCATAAAACAGCATAAAAAAAAACAAGTTTCATGGGAATGAACATGAAGGAACATGTTTCATGGGAATGTGTTTAAATGTCCACTGAAATGTATGCAAATGTCCTATGCATAAGCAAAGCATTTGTAATTAGAGCTGAAAATTGCAATCTCAAAAGTTTTTTGTATCCTGCAATGTAGTATTTGCAATGTAGTAGTTTTTGATGGTTTGCCACACAATGATCTGATTCCATGATTTTGTAGAGGGTAGCAGCAAAGATGGGCTACAAACAGAGCAGGAGGATCCAGCAGCAGGAGTAGATAGGCCTGTCAGGATCAGGCATGGACATTGGTAACCATTATTCAGAGTAACCAACTTTAATTTGTGCTTAAGAAAGATTTATTCATAAAATGATGAAATATACCTATAAAGGCAAATTTGCTTCTCTATATTAAGCCTCAATGAAAGGAATTTTCAGTATGTAAGGCTGTAATTTTCACCATGCTTAGATATGACCCTAGTAGTGATTTCTAGTTGACTTCTATCTGGTTTGATGAACAACATAGATTTATGGAATGGGCTACGTTTATATTTCAGTATTTTAGAAATATAAAACTGGAGTAGAGCTCAGAGATTTGGCATGATTGCACTTCTTGGGTAAAATCCATGACATGAAGGAGGGGAGGCCCGAGGTGAGTTGGCGCGGAATGACCCTATACACACTTTAATTTGATGTTGTGATCTTGTAGAGGGTAGGACAGATGAGCAACACACTGTTGCTCAGAGGCAGCAGCAGCAGCATCAGAACCTGACATTGGAACTGGTAAAATGTTTTTATTGTAACTGTGTAATAGGAAATTAAGCAGTGATGGACAATAATTAGGTACAATATTAGGTCTGTAACATAGTGCATCATTGGAAATAAGCATTATAATTTAAATAATTAGTGTTTTGCTTGATCTCAGAAACCCATAAACTAGAGATGCACGATATATCGGCGGGTGATATATTAGTGGCCGATAAGTGCAAAAAATAAAATATTATTATTATACCGATATCGTAATTTCGGCCGATAATTTAAGCCGATATTATTAAGGTGTAATTTCCCTCCCACTTTTCTTTCCGGCGTAACTTCATAGGCCCGTTGCCTGGCTACACTAAACTTTTTGAGCATGCTGCATTCGTTAATATAGATTAACCATGTCAGCGGTGTGGAACTACTTCACCATTTCAAAAGATGATAGTAGAGTTGCTGTGTGCAATAAATGTTCATCGGAGGTACAACGAGGAGGAAACAAGTCAAAGAGCTTCAACACCACTAATCTTATCAGCCATCTGTAAACTCGTCACAGCCAAGACGTGTTCAAAGAATATGAAGCTACCATGACGAAGAAAACTAAACCTGCAGGAGGTAATACTATAGTCACTCCAATATCTGAGGCTTTTGAGAAATTTAAAACATTTGTCAAAGATAGCCCCAAAGCGAAACAAATCGACGACAAAATAATTGCATTGATGGCGCTTGATGATCAGCCCTTCTCGGTGGTAGAAGATACAGGGTTCCGCGGCCTTGTGGAACATTTGGAACCCCGCTATACCATCCCAAGTCGGCGCTTCTTTTCAGATGTTTGTCTCCCGGCTCGGTATGAAGTCATTGCAAAATACATACACAACCCCATCAGTTTTAGCACGGATATATGGACCAGCGTTGTCAGTCCAACAAGTATGCTGAGTTTGACTGCACAGTGGCTGACTGACGAGTTTGAGCTGAAACGGGCCGTTCTACATGCAAAAGAATTCCCTGGCTCTCACACTGCAGCGGCAATCTCCAGTGCATTTGAAAACATGCTTGAACAGTGGCACTTGACCAAGGAGAATGTGCATGTTGTGATAAGGGACAATGCACGTAATATGGCAAAGGCTATGGGGGAGAGTGATGTTGCTAGCTTGGGTTGCGTGGTGCACACCTTGCAGCTTATTGTGAACCAGGGTTTGTTTAGCCAGCGAAACATCTCTGATTGTGTTGCTATCGGTAGAAAGATAGTTGGCCACTTTAAGCACTCAAATGTTGCCACCTGCCGATTTAATGAAGTGCAAACCCAATTAGGAATGAAAACAAATATGCTCAAACAAGATGTGTCAACCCACTGGTACAGCACATTTTATATGTTGCAGTCTTTGATAGAACAGAAACGGGCAATAGCGGCATATGGGGTTGATCACGAGCTGCCAGCATCTCTGACTCTCAATCAGTGGACTCTGATAGAGAACATGGTGACCCTGCTCGAACCATTTGAACAGTTGACAGACTTGTGCTCTGCTACAGCCACTACAGCCGATGTAATCCCTTCAGTAGAAGCTTTGAAACGACTGTTGAGGAAAGAGACATCATCAGACCACAGAGTAAAAACATCTAAGCAGACACTACTGGAGGCGGTAAACAAGCGATTCAATGACGTTAATTCAGAGCCTCTTTATTGCTTTTCAACAATCCTTGACGCACAAGGACCGCTACTTCGACCCTTGCGTTAAAGAGTCAGCTGTGGAAATGTTTCGGCAAAAAGTGGAACAGAACGTCCAATGCAGGGACATCTCAGATGATGGAAACTACGAAACGCCATAAAAGCGGCCCCGGAGAGAAAGAAGCTCATTGCTGGACATGTATGATGAGATTGTAAATGAGAACGACAGCATGACACAGGAGCAGGAGGGCAGTCCAGTCCAAACAGAGGTAGGCAGCCGTAGGCTACGTTTTTTCTTTAGGTAGGCCTAGCTGTGTTATTATTTTACTTAAGAATGCCTAGTTGTTTACGGTAGATGTGAATTTTGTAGATGTATTAAAAAGGACATGTTCTTTATCATTTCTTTTATAGCTGCAAGGTTACCTTGCAGAATGTCTGATTTCACGAGACCAGAGCCCGTTGGAATATTGGAAAATAAATAAGAGTCGCTTTCCAATACTGGCCCAAGCTGCGCGGAAATACCTGTCAGCCCCTCCTACCTTGTGTGGACAGCGAGCGTCTGTTTTCTGCTGCTGGCCATGTGATTGATGAAAAACGAAACAGGATTGCATGCGAGAAAGCAGAAATGCTTTTGTTTATTAAGATAAACCTGCCACTCATGTCTCCCAAGTAACAAACTACACCTCTCCCCTATCCTACTGTGACACACACACACACACACACACTGTGTGTTGGATGTTATTGAATGTTATTTGCTTAGACTTATAGCCGAATACAAAGTTCCACACGTTAAGAGTTGTGGTGCATTCTGTTAAGTGTTGAGAGCTCTAGTCGTCAAGTGTATTACTTTGAATTTGAATTCGCATAACAGTATGTGAAAGTTACTTTGAATTTGATTTTTGAGCTGATCTTCTGTCAGTGGGTCTATGTAGGCCAAAGCATTTGTTGACAATTTCAATGAGCTTTCCTGTGTTTACATTTGAGTAAATAAAAAGGTACATCTAAAACCTTTTGACCCTTTATTTTTATAAAAAAAACTCGTTCAACTATCCAAGACTCGATGGGCATGCCAAGTCCAGTCAGTTACTGCAGTTATTGCCAACTTGACTGCAGTGTTAAGGTGCTTAAGAGAAATAGTCAATCCCACAGCAGTTGGACTGCTCTCAAACCTTTCATGTGTTTACATGGTGGTAATGTTTAAGAGTCTGTTGTCCTGTTGTCCCAGAGGGGCGCCACAAGTACCTTCAGAAACACGACATAGACCTAGCCCAAGTTACCCTGTACAAAGACGCTGTCCTTGCAACTCTGCAATCAATGCGGACAGATGAAACAGCAGAGCAGGTATACAAACAAACCAAAGACACACTTGAGGCCAACCATACTTCAGAGTCAGACACCTCAACCTCAGGTTCTCGAAGACGTAAGCAAAGGTGGCTGGATGACTATGTGGTAGAGTGCACCACAGGCGGAAGAACTCAAGCAATCTCTGTGGATGAGCTGAGATGCCACATATTTTTCCCATGCCTTGACAGAACGGTGAGTGAACTGAAGAAGAGGTTTTGTGGAGAGGGGGAAGACCTGATGAAAGGCATCCGAGCTTGCCATCCAGAAGCAGATGACTTTCTGTGTGAAGACTCACTAGCACTTATTGCCTAACACTACAAGATCACATTAAGTAAAGAAGAGATTGAAGTTACTAAACAGTTCCTGATCAGAAGACATGAAGGGGCAATTTCAGATGTGGGACGTGTATGCTCCTTGATCCTGATATGTTCCCAAGCCTTAGATCAATCTTTCAAGTAGCACTGACAATTCCTGTAAGCAGCTGCGAAAGATCATTCAGTGCTTTCCGTCGCCTTCACACATGGTTGAGAAGGAATGGGCGAGCAGAGGCTCAATAGCCTTAGCCTGACGAGCCAGACCCACATTAAAATGTAGGGTCTGGGCACTCACCGTTCGCAGTGCTCAGTCCGAGGGGCAGGATAATCAGTTGTCTTTCAAATTCCCTCTGCACGCAATAGGACAAAGACAGCACTATGAGTCCCATCGTTTTCCCACCAGCCGAACTAGTTGGCTAGTTCAAACGTTTGCCAACTTAAAAAAGCTTAACTTCGTGTCACACTGTTCGCCAACAGCAACATCCATCTTATTTGTTTTCAAGTAGCAGGGAATTCAAGCCAAACCGTTGCAACTCTGCCATCAATCATTATGTTAAGCCCACCTAACGACTCTATACACGATTTCATTGGCCTGATTGAGTTACGATTTCTGGAGCCCACAAGCCAATGGAGAGTTGCTAGACTAGCCCTGGCAGCATTTGCTGCCGCTAGGGGCGCGTCTAGATTTCTAGGCTACAATAGCCTTGCTGTGATGGCCATTGAGAGAGGAGGAGCTGTGCGTGTCGCAGACCATAACAGTGTCATTGACCGATTTGCAATGCTCAATTCAAGAAGATACACATTATTCCATCCTCTTCTAAATGATGGAGAAACTGACCGTCTGACTGACTGACTGTTAGACAGAGAAACGTACTGAGAGTCAAAGAGAACGATAGACAGAAGAACAGACTGATAGAAAGATTGTAGCAATAATGGGACAAAAAACATGACTGAAACAGAGATAGCAGCAAATGATGGAAAGGATAACAGCAAATGATGAGAAGGAGAAGAGAAAAGTGAAAGTGATGAAGGACAACAGCAAGTGATTAAGGACAACAGCAAGTAATGAGAAGGAGAAGAGAGAAGTGTAAGTGAAGAAGGACAACAGCAAGTTATGAGAAGGAAAAAAGCAAGTGATGAATGACAACAGCAAGTGATGAGGAAGGAAGTGGAAGTGATAAGAACAGACAGAGAAACAGACTGAGATTGAACTGACAGATGGAGATACAGCAGTAAGTGATGGGGCAACCAACTCACATGATGACAGAGAAGTGATGAAAGAGAGAAAAAAAGAACAGTTGAACTGCTGATGAGAAAAAAACTGCAAGTGATGCCAAAGACTAGTGCAGGGAGATAGTGTGAGAAAGACAGAGAAACACCAATAATTGATGAACCATAAGCAGCTGATGAGACCACAGAGAGTGATGAAGAAGAGAACAGCTAGTGATAAGGACAACAGAAAACAAGAGCAAGAGGTGATCATGATCTGTTTTCTTTCTATCTCTCTCTCTCTCTCTCTCTCTCTCTCTCTCTCTCTCTCTGTGTGTGTGCAATCCCATTTTAAAATCAAACATATTACTGTCTTTTTGGTAGATCTCTGGCATAGATCAAACAACAAAAGAGCAGTCGGGTGATGGGAGAGAGAAGGGAGATCAACAGAAGGAGGTGCAGAACATTTGCTTAATGATACATTACATGCAACCTCACACTTAAACATGTATGTACCTAGTTATTCAATAATAAACTAGACTGCATTTCCGGCGGGAACTGCGAAAGTGTGCTTGCCCTGGTCCGGTCACCAACGTGAGCAGACAGTGACGCTATGCTGAACCTGGCTTGATCCAAGCATTCTAACAGTGCCTTTCAGTGTTGGAGCAGTGGCAATACCTCAAAAGCTCTATTCAACTATTGCCTTGCGGGGTGAATGCGGTTCGTTGGATTTTACCTGTGGCCTGCCTTTGAATTTAGCTTCTATGACTAAAATCAAATCAATAAAATAAAACAACAGCAGTGATTGGCTGCAAAAATAAATAATGTCACGCATCTTGCACCTCTAGAGAAAAATGTGAAATTATGAAATATGACTAAGGCATTAAAATGCTGCTTGTTTGTCAGGATACTTTTTCACTGATTTATTTAAAAAATATGAGCTATGAGTGTGAATGTTTTATATCCCCTAATTCTGTTTTACTGGTTTATTTGACAAATAATCTATATGGATTTGCTCTGTTTGGGATTGTTTTGAGAGCCTATTGATGTATCTCAGAATAAAGGAATGTCCACAACATTAGTGATGGTTTTTTTTGTGTGTGAATGTATTTTACTTAACTCATTGAATGTAGCTGGATACTCATGAACGCATGTCTCTAATAGCCACAATAGGAGTAATTTTAGCAACACCGTATTTTGTGTGGCCCATAACGACCCAGTGGATCATGAAAATGTGCCAAAATTCACATTCCTTGCTTGTTGTTGGTACATTAATCCCAGATTGCCACTTATCTGAGATGTAAGAGTTTAGTATAGGTTTAAGGTCTGGGGCAGGAATTTGACATTCTGTGACTTCTTCATTGAGGGCTTGCTTAGCAGCACTGTCAGCTTTCTCATTTCTCCTGCGCGCGCAGGACCACTTTGGGGGTGCCTCTCTTTTGTTGCTCTCTCTCTCTCTCTCAGCAGGATTTGTCACTGCTGAAGTAAAATTATAGCCTAGGTGCTTCAACATCAACCGCTATCGACAGGAAAGGAAAACAAATATTTAGCGATCAGGAACCGTCAGGAATTTTGCAAATACAGAAGCATGACCGCCTAGGCTATAACGTAGAGAACATGGATGACTTCTCTATTTGACGTTCGATTGCGGGGCGTGAACAGACAACTTCAGAACCACGGGCGCACATTAGGCCTACTTTCACTTTCTGTGCGCATTATTCATTCGTGAAAGATAATTAGTAGCAAAACAGCGATCAAATATTACATGGCAGTGCGTTTTGTTTTCAAATGTTTTCATGCATGTCTAGATAACAGGTGATGTTTAGGAGACTCGTAAATCCTCAAATTTAGGCTGCGCCAAAGCACAGCACCTTTATTTAAGCCATGGCTTGTATTGAGTCAGCTATATACCTTTATTTCTTGCGTTTTATTGTGAGACATAGGCCTACTTTTTCGTTTGGGCGGCATGGGTAGGCTATCAAAAGCAGATGTTTAATTTGAGATTTAATTTACGTTTGGACTGTTGATTATATTGCTAAATATCGGGACTGATGACCACTGAAATCTGTGGGGTATTTAATGGCTTACTATTAAGTTTCATAGTGTCGGGAATTTTGATTGCCATCCACTTATTGCGAGATAAGGTATCCGGCGCTTTCATTCATTAGGTGTGCTGTGCTGCAAGGGAAACCTTATTCCGTATAGCCAAAGATGTCTAAGATAGCCTAAATGTAGTTATTTTTTTAAATTATGCATGATTTACTTTTTTTATAAAATCCATAGGCTGATGCCTGGCAGCAACAATTGTGTTTAAATGTAGGCTTCAGCCTCTAGCTCAGAAAAGTCATGACATCGACTAACTTGAGAGCAATGAGAGCAGCGTGTTGGAGACTCATGGTGTCAATGACTTTTCATTGGCAACAATACCAACCAACAATATAAAATATTAAGAAGAGCTCTTTTATGAGTTAAATTGAAACAATATTATACTGGCTTTTATTTGTCCAAATCTGAGGCCCGGCTATAAATAGAATCCCTGCCATAATTTGACGATTATGGTATGCACGTGTGTTTCAGGCATAGTGCAAGCACTAATCTCTGACTGAAAGTGCACAGGACTTGTGCATTTGAGAGTCCCTAGGTTTACAGAAACACCTATTCATATTAATACGTAGCCTATGGAGTGCTGCCGACCACTGTTCATTACGGCCCAGAATGCCTTGCATGTCTTTACAACGAAAAACAACACAGTAAAACCTAAATGCCCGTAAACATATGCATTTGCATACTTGTAACATTTTTAATAATACTCTTCCATCATGATATTTAACAATAATTAAATTTAATTTGAATACCGTCAATGTGAAAATAACTGTACTAAGTCAGCAATAAATAGCTAATGTTCTCCTTACCATTTCAGTTCGTAAGTCCATACTATCCCATGGCAGAGCAAGGATTTCATGATTGGGCAAGGTTGCCCGGAGACATTGTGGCTGCCCAGAGACATTGTGCATACTTGGAAGGCATTGTGATAGCTGTACCAGTACAACTGCAAATGTGCAAGGTGATAGTTACCAAAAACGTGTGGGTGGTTTTCCAAATGCTGGAAACTTTTGGAATGTTTTCTTTTTGTTTAGCTTATGCACCCTCACATTGGAGTCCCGAGTTCAAATACAAAATTTGGTATTGATATGTGACAGTGTTCCTGAGATATGGACGACTTCCTGTTTCGGAGCTTCGCCGCCGATTTCATTTGGCAAACGCTTTAGAAAATCAAAAATCCTTCTAGTAACTTTTGTGAGGCTTGGTCCAATGATAATGTACGTCAAGTTTCGTGGCGTTCAGACCAAATTTGTGACCTGTGAAAATTTAGTTTCGCTTTCTATTCAATCAATATGGCCGGACGAGCGACCGCCCCCCTTGGCGTCATCTTCTCGAGCAAGTTACACGGTACTGCCGGACGTTTTAAAGTTGGGCGGTGTCTCTGTCTCAAAGGGCCTAGGCACAGGAGCTGGCAAAAATTAGGAGGCGGGGAATAATAATAATATTAATAATAAGAAAACTTAAGAAGAACAATAAGTGTGTTTGCACTTACACTTAATAATTTGGGCAGTCTAATGTAGTCTGTTGTCTACTATAACACCTTTTATGTACTGTATAAAAAAAATCCTAATCCTAAAGCTAATCTTTAAATTTACATCCGGTCCAGCCGGGCTAAGCCCAGGTTGTCCTTAAAGTCTAGAAACGCCCCTGCTGCATGTCGTTTGGAGCTGCGTATCAGTAGGCTATATTAAACCCAGAAGTTTTTCAGTTTGCTCCGGGATTTAATTCACTTGTTCTGATTATAGTGCTAAATGTTGGGAGTGTTGCAGGAGACGTACTGTAGGCCTATCAGCCATCGAAATGAAAGACCATCAGGGGGTAATATTGTGGAAACAACTGAAAAAACGTTGGGTAAATATGGGGTAGTGTTGCACGGTGTATCGATACTAAAAAGGTATCATGATGCCTTCACGCAAAAAACGATACAATTTCCGACGTTTTTAGAATCGATACTTTATTAAAATAATAACGTTCGGTGTCTGTGTGAACTGCTGCTCTCACTGCTCCTTGCACGCATCTAGGCAAGTGGGCATGTCAGCAGAGCAGCTCTGAGTGAGTGAGTCGCGCCCAGGAGCAGCGTCAACATAATTCTTTGCCGACAGTCCTCGGCCTTGTGGATAAAACAAAAGGTGAAATCTGGAACTATTTCAGATACATTGCGAATATTGAAGGCAAGCCATCAGGTACACAGAGGCCCGTTCCTAAAATATGTTTCAAAGTCATTTAAAAGCAATAGGCTACGCATGAACTTGGATAAACACCAAGACATATCCCAACATTTTTAAGGAGTTCAAAGAACGACAGGTTAACGAATATGCTATAGAAAACACGACTACATGGTTAGTGCCAAGTTCTTCTCTTCTGTTTTAGTCTAGCCTAAGTGAAACGAGTATGGTTCTCTGGGATAAAAGCGAACCTTCCTTCATCAATTAATTTTGGCCGAGACATAGCGAGCTGTAATCATTTTGTGAGAGACATAACGAGCTGTAATCATAGGGTGCTAACGTTATGTAATGCGCAATGTTCACGCCAGAATAACATTACCATAACTTGTAAATAATCTATTTCATGTTCGGTCAGTACTACTGGTAATATTTGTCATGGCATGTAGACTGCAATTTGTTCAATAATTATTGCCCAGATGTAGGATAGGCTACCCGAAATGCGCTAATTAAAGCCCACAGCATTTAATACCACCAAAGCGTGTTGAGTCCTAATAATAATAGCGGCTTATTGTTACGTTGTAGCAAATCATGTTATCAAAGAAATAGACGTCATGTAGGAATGCGCACAGATATCTTGCAACAGGTAATGGTGTAGGCCTATCTGACGAAGACCTGAGTGGTGGTAACGTCGTACTTGTACACTGAAGCAAAGAAGACTATCCTCACATTTTTCCCTTTGCAACTGTCAAAGAAATCCCATGAACACGGGAAGGCCTAGGGTAGCCTAGGCTATACTGTACATCAGATGGCCTAAAGATTAGGCCCCTCTGCATAGCATTCAGTACAGCATGCAGTAATTTCAAAACTGACCTTGATCTAGCCTAGTTTGGCCATTTAAAGCTACTTTATTGCCAAAACGCAACACAATGAACTTTAACAATCAATACAGGACTTAATCACACAAAGTAGGCCTACTATTTTACTGACTATAAAAACTAATAATTATGTAGG
Source organism: Alosa alosa (assembly GCF_017589495.1). Taxonomy (NCBI): domain Eukaryota; kingdom Metazoa; phylum Chordata; class Actinopteri; order Clupeiformes; family Clupeidae; genus Alosa; species Alosa alosa. The sequence continues at coordinate 33,821,535 of NC_063200.1, forward strand.
AAGTTTAGAACCCGGAATTGACCTGCACACTACAAAAGTGCACCGAATTCAACACAAATTACTCAATACACTTGGAGGAGGTATGAGTCCTTTCTTTTTCAGATATCTTAGGATTTCGCCGTAGTATCGCTTCAGTATCGAGCATCGTGATATTTATGGCAGGTATCGTATTGAAGTCATAATTTTGGTATCGTGACAACACTAATATGGGGCGCGCCACAACGAAATGAGTCTAGTTTGACACAATAAAAAAATGGGTTTTTTAGATAGTCATAATCCACAGACCTTAGGGTTTAAAACAAGAGGTCATTTGTTCAATTCCGTTTAGCCAACCCAGACATACTGACCAAAATGTGAAGGCCATCATCTCAGCAAAAAAACAAGTTTTGAGAAAATCAGCTTTAAAGTTCGAACTACACAGCACAGCTTCTAAATGCTCCATTCACGCTGGCAGTAAAACTTGAGGCATTCGTATAATTTGTGAGGTAGGCTAGCCTATAATGTTCGGTCAACTTCTGAAGACGACAAGGACAAAAATAGCCTAATGCTTAAACGTCAACTTTTTATCCAAACTTTAATGTGCAGCCTACACATTTGGCCTTCAAAATCATATTTCTAAGTCGTTTTGCAGTAGCCTAAGATACGTCTATGAGTGATAGATAAGAGGTAAAGGAATGTGTTAGTAGTGAAATTAAAATGCATAATTTTGTCATTTTCGACCCTCGCTGCATTCAAATCGCTATATCTGAAATGGATTTCCACATAAGACTCATTTTGTTGTGGCACGCCCCATATGGTCCATACTGTAGCATACTGGCGCGCATAGACTCAAAGCGGCAAAAGCCAACGTTCCTAACCCTGCTCACAAGTGCCACCTGGTGGTTGTTTGGGTCATTGCAGCTTCACTGGGGAAATATAAATAAAAGACGCCTGAGCCGGACAATTCGAAGTAGTACCCACTGTCGGTCTAGTGACATCACTGGTACAGATCAATATGGGGCTATTTTGACTGACAGATGTGACCAAAGAAGCTAGCAATACTTGTCCAAAAAAGTATTGCTACACCATGATACTCAATATGTTGTCCAACGGTGGGTAATTTTTCCCCATTGCACCGACACTGAATTTCAGGGTTCCCCCACCTGCCAAATCCCACTTTAACCACTGAGCGTATGTAACAATCGGCCAACAACAGCAGAAAAAACAACAGTTGCACACCTGATATAAGGTTGATTTTTCCAAACTGGAATGCTCAACGATGTTAAAAATTTACCTGAAATGGTCAGAAGTTTGAGGATCATGAAAACGTGCCCAAAATTCACATTCCTAACTCAACAGAACCAAGATCTTAGCATATGTGGTGACATTCTGAGCTATGGCCATAGACTTGAATGGAACTTGAATGTATGGCTACAATGGTTTACTAAACATCATAGTAATTTATTTAATCAGTCATCATGTTCATATTAATGAATAGAAAGGACATTTAAACCATAGCCATAAACCAAAATTCCGAGTGATATTTGCTGTGAGTCCCCTATGCATGAGTCACGTCTTTTCAAGCTCTTCCCAGCTGACTCTGGCAGATCACTTGGACAGTCAGTCGCAATATTGATTGTTATTTATTATTTAATAAATAAATGTGAATTACAAATAATAATAAAAAGCTTCTACCTAATGCAACTATTTTTTTTACCATCAACTGTAAAAGAAAACAAGTTTTTCCCGCTGTATCCTTCATAAAGAGTAAGGTAAATTATGTGCTTACTTCCGGAATTGACGTCACTTCTTGGACTCGTCTGACTGTCTTTAAATGACTTAACCCCTGTAACTCCCCGATGTGAGTTGCTACCGGATGTGTCGGGCATGCGTCACTTGCGACTTGCAACTACGAGTGTTGCTGTTAGCCACAGAATAATGACACAGGTACATTACATAGCAGTAATGTATTATTTAGCGTAAGGCATCACATTTCCACGGCATGCTCTCTGTTGTCAGTTCTAGATTAGAGGCTGAAGTGGCCTACAAGAACCTGCTAACGAGAGACTTTTGTAACGATACAATACAAATGAACCTGTATGGCGAAGTTTGTTCATTGCTGGCTAACGTTACAAGTTAGCTATAAAACACAACAAAGGCTGTCACCTAAATGGCGTTTTGAGCTAACGTTAGCAATCAAACCATCATAGATAGCTAAAACTTTGGCATTTATGCTGTACACCAGGGATGTCAAAGTCAAATACATTAGAGGGCCAAAAAAACAAATTTGCAACAAGCCGAGGGCCGGACTGGTTCAATGTTTATTAAAACATATTAAAATGACTGCACGTAACCTATTGAACCAAGACGTGTACTGTATTTTATTTAATGATTAAATGAATAATGACTGTGACTGAAGTGCGGGCAAATTTTGCACAGAAATGTACGATTTTTCCCATCCTCACCGACCTTGTCATAAAACTTGTTTAAATGATCATACGATGCCTCCTTGCTGCTTTGTCATCTACATCAACCTCTCTCAAACTTCTTTGACCTGAGGCCCAGTCAAGGCATACTTTGGGGTCATAGGGCCCACCTACATGAACCCACCCCCTCCTCCCACCCTTCATCAAATTATCATAATGATATCACAATTATTAAGTGTGCTTGCAAAGCAGCACTTATTGTTCTTCTTAAGTTTTATTATTATTTTTCCCATCTCCCTAATTTTTTGTCAGCCCTAGCGCCTAGGCCCTTTGAGACAGAGACACCGTTCCAACTTTAAAGCGTCCGGTCAGTACCGGTGTAAGTTGGTCGAAAGATGGCGTCAGGTGGGCGTGCGTTAGATCCGCCATATTGGATTGAACAGAAAGCGAAACTAAATTTTCACAGGTCACAAATTTGATCCGAGCACGCGAAACTTGGCGTACATTATCCTTGGACCAAGCCTCACAAAAGTTACTGGAAGGATTTTTGATTTCGAAAAGCGTTTTGCCGTCACAACCAAACAAAATCGGGCGAAGCTCGAAACAGGAAGTCGATCCATATCTCAGGAACACTGTCACATATCGATACCAAATTTTGTATATGAACTGGGGACTCCAGTGTGAGGGGCATAATAAAAAAAAAAAAAAAAAAATATATTCTAAAAGTTTCCATCATTTGGCAAACCACCCATCCATTTTTGGTAACTATCACCTTTCACATTTGCAGTTGTACTGCTATCACAATGCCTTCCAAGTATGCACAATCTCTCTGGGGAGCCACAATGTCTCTAGGCAGCCTTGCCCAATCATGAAATCCTTGCTCTGCCATGGGATAGTATGGATTTACGAACTGAAATAGCAAGGAGAACAGTAGCTATATATAGCTTACATAAGAGTTGTTTTCACATTGACGGTATTCAAATAAAAATTTTCCTTATTGTTAAATGTCATGATGGGAGAGTATTATTAAAAATGTTACAAGTATGCAAATTCATTTATTTACGGGAAATGAGGTTTTACTGGGTTGTTTTGTTGTAAAGACATGCAAGGCATACATGGGCCATGTAATAGACAAACAGTGGTCGGCAGCGTTAACTTGATTTCCTGTATTAATATGAATAGGTGTTTCTGTAAACCTAGAAACAATAAACAGCTATCTCTGTTACAAAAACGAGCTGGTAATCGCTCGTTGAAGAGGGAACTATGATAAAAAGATTGTTTTCCTAAAAGCATGGAGTTGTGAAAAGAATAAACAAGCAATGTCACGTTAATGTTAAATAGCCTACCTATCTGAACGCTAGGTGGTAACGTTGTATTACATTTCACTAGTGTAGCCTACTTGAAATACGGTGTGAGATTCACAAGTAAGGAAGGTGCAAATATTATGTAATTTATCATGGGAAATTATTGGAAATGTTATTTCTTGTTTATTCTTGCAAACCACACACATCAATTCGGAATCACAAGTACACATTTAATACTGAAAGACTATCATTTTGTTTATTTGATGTCGCCTAGCAACACAGCCTTCAGAGCAAAGATTCTAGAACAGAGCTTCAGAGAGACACGTTTTGAGTTTGTGGCCAAGAACCTAAAATATCGGTTTCCATGTGCTGGATGGTGTGCGTACTTTATGAAAGTAAGTGTTTTATACAGTTAACGTTACAGACATAATGAGTCATGTTGTAGTGGTCAACATAAATGTGCCCCTTCTGTTATTAGAATGCTAAGCGGAGAAGCATGCTAAGCAGAGATTTAGTATCATTCATTTCTTGTGTGGCTAGCTATAGGGAGGAGATGTATGTTGCTAATTGGGATTTATGTTGTTTAGCGTAATGCCATGGTCATTTGATATGAGATGCTTGCACTCGTAACTTCGTCACGTGTAACTTTAGGACTGCTATTTTTTTACTAACAGTAATTCACGAAGCACTTTAGCCCTAAAAAGTACAGTAGCACCTACGCCTGTGACAGCTTAAGGAACTTGCATTGTAGGCATAACTAAGGGATGCAATAACACCACCAACAACCAAAAGTAGCCTACTCATTGTCAACATGTATATGAAATGTAACGTTTCATGTGAATCAAATTAAAATGTTTTCTTTGCAAACGTAAGCATAGGCATATGGTGACGGATTAATTTAAGGCCATCCTTAAAAATATTTTTGTTTGCAGTAACAGCCAAAAAAAAATAAAAATGGGTCGGTAGGTAGGTCAATATTTTTTTTTTTCAAGATTCAAAGTAAAAAAAAAGTTCAATTTTGGTCATGGTGATTACGTAGGAATGAATTTACACAAATGTGCATATTGTGACGTAACTGACTGGGTCTTCAACCAGTGCCTTCAGGCGCACCATTGCAAACCTCATTCGGATGCAGGTTATATAGACCAGCCTTTCTCAAACTTCTTTGACCTGAGGCCCGGTCATGGCAGACTTTTGGGTCATAGGGCTCATCTACATGTACCCAGAAAGATTGAAATCGGTTGAAATTTGCTTCACCTGCCTCGATTGACGTCTACGTGATGACTCTGTCCATATCTTTTACGGTCTATGGTGACAACCCCTACTGGATCAGAGAATGTCTAATAAGGGGAGAACGGCCACTCTCGGAAAACTTCCGGTTTCTGAACTGGTTGCAGTTCCTTCTGTGGTTCCACATGAAATTTCGTCCACGAAAGTGCAGAATACATGGAGGTCTATGGAGCTGTACCCCTCAAAATCCACTTTTCTCGGGATATAATTTTTTTTCCAAGTAATTTGAGTATTGTATTCGAAAGGGGAGGCAAAGAAAATACACTTGGTTGAGTATTATATTTTTTAAAGTCACTTAATTGTTCTTTCAAATGTGTCAATGACGTCATTCATTAGCACAATGCTAGCGTGTAATGTGCAACAACGACCCAACCTGTAAGAAATCAAAAGGACATAAGTACTCGTTCATTCAATTTTGACCTATAACCCATGTTGAAGTTATACAAACTACAATCAAATCTGAGATTTGTCAACGACAATCAGGTGAAAGAGACAATTTTAGCCGTCTAGCTCCATTGACTCCCATTCATTCTGCACTCATAGCGATCGCCCCCAGTGGAACTCTGGTGGAACTGCATCCAAAATTCGGTGCAATGAGACTTAATACGGAGTGGCAAGGCTCTCCGTAGACGAGCTTGGCTGAGCTTAATAAAATGGCGTCCACTCTGGCTCAGAGGGTAGCCTACTTCATGCCAATAACAGAGCTATAAGATCTTTGGTTATAGCAATGCTTTTGGGAAACGCACCCCCGAAAGTGATCCCCAGCGGTATCGTTTTTCATGTCATCGTTATAGTTTATATGTAAACGTTGTCATTCATATTAACGAGAACGATATTTTTGTATAGTTATCGTTCTTGGTGTGAACGGCCCTTTAGGGTCTGGTGTCCCTTTGTTATGACGCACTTTCTGAGTCTGAAAAACTCCCTCAGGACGGCTCTTGGAGTGGAGGTCGCGTGTTTCAGTTTTAGAGTGCAGCTCCACTCTCCCTCTCTTGAAGTGCAGGCTCTGCTTCTAGTAAATCGATGAGTCGTCCCCTAACCATTTCAACTGGATCAGCTGGATTGGCCTTTCATTCACATATCTTGCTACTTCCTAATAATTCATGCCCATTTAAAGTGAACCGCTCTAAACTGACCACTGAATAAGGGCTGTGTATACGGAGCTTTTGCATGCATTGTCACACTTCATTGCTCATTGTCAACTGAAACTCGCTATTTCAGTATTTTGAGTTTGAATAGCCTGTCGCACGTTCTATCCGAGCCAACATATGTCATTTGTAAGCCATTACAAAATACTTCGCTAAAACGAATTGATCAAATCAATAAGCAATTAGCTCACCAGCACCGCAAACAAGTGGGTCGTCTCTCACAAATTTCAATAGGAAGCTCTAACAGATCTTTTAATATGAAATCTTCCTCTTCTAGCGATGTGGTATGGTGGTGGCTCTCAACACGAGACGAATCCGATGTAATGTTTAAATCCGCGACACCGCGAAATATTGTGTCCATTTCATGACATGCCAACATAGACAGTAGGCTAAAAGAAAGCATGCCACCGAGTAGTGTGAAACTAGCGACAGTAAAGAAAATTCCAATATGGCCGCCATTCGCGAATCATTCAAAATAAAAGTCAGAACATAGTCATTACTTTTTCAATGAAAAAGTAATGAATATGTTTAAAAATTATTAATTTAAAACTGTATTGTGTTACCAAAGGGAAAGTAAATTTAGAAAACAAATAATTAAATGAGACATTTAAATCGAAAATACACATTAGAATGCTATATTTTTTCAACGTCAATATAATTAAACTGTGTGGATGTGAAAACAATAAGTTGTGCATATGTAAAAGGGGGGTGAAATGGAATCCTTATAACATGTACTTTCAGAATATATATAGATATTTATACCAAGTTAAGCCTTTGTAGGTACCAGGCCATACTAACTCTGTACCCGAGTCATATACTTTAGGCCTGTCATTGACATACACTGTTTAACTTCAAATTGTGTGGCTGTGAAAACAATAAGTTGTGCATATGTAAAAAAGTGGGGTGAAATGGAATCCTTATAACATGTACTTTCAGAATATTTATAGATATGTATACCAAGTTAAGCCTTTGTAGGTACCAGGCCATACAAACTCTGTACCGAGTCATATACTATGTCTACCATTGACATACACTGTTGAACTTCAAATTGTGTGGCTGTGAAAACAATAAGTTGTGCATATGTAAAAGTGGGGTCAAATGAAATCATTATAACATGTACTTTCAGAATATATATAGATATTTATACCAAGTTCGCCTTTGTGAGTGCCAGCCCATACTAAGTGTGTACCGAGTCAAATACTATGTCTGCCATTGACAAACACTGTTGAACTTCAAATTGTGTGGCTGTGAAAACAATAAGTTGTGCATATGTAAAAGGGGGGTGAAATGAAATCCTTATAACATGTACTTTCAGAATATATATCGATATTTATACCAAGTTCGCCTTTGTAGGTACCAGGCCATACTAAGTGTGTACCGGGTCATATACTTTAGGCCTGTCATTGGCACACTGTTGAACTTCAAATTGTGTGGCTGTGAAAACAATAAGTTGTGCATATGTAAAAGTGGGGTGAAATGAAATCATTATAACATGTACTTTCAGAATATATATAGATATTTATACCAAATTCGCCTTTGTAGGTACCAGGCCATACTAAGTGTGTATCGAGTCATATACTATGTCTGCCATTGACATACACTGTTGAACTTCAAATTGTGTGGCTGTGAAAACAATAAGTTGTGCATATGTAAAAGGGGGGTGAAATGAAATCATTATAACATTTACTTTCAGAATATATATAGATGTTTATACCAAATTCGCCTTTGTAGGTACCAGGCCATACTAACTCTGTACCCGAGTCATATACTATAGGCCTGTCATCGGCACACTGTTGAACTTCAAATTGTGTGGCTGTGAAAACAATAAGTTGTGCATATCTATAAGTGGGGTGAAATGGAATCCTTATAACATGTACTTTCAGAATATATATAGATATGTATACCAAGTTCCCCTTTGTAGGTACCACGCCATACAAACTCTGTACCGAGTCATATACTATGTCTACCATTGACATACACTGTTGAACTTCAAATTGTGTGGCTGTGAAAACAATAAGTTGTGCATATGTAAAAGGGGGGTGAAATGGAATCCTTATAACATGTACTTTCAGAATATATATAGATATTTATACCAAGTTCGCCTTTGTAGGTACCAGGCCATACTAACTCTGTACCGAGTCATATACTTTAGGCCTGTCATTGACATACACTGTTGAACTTCAAATTGTGTGGCTGTGAAAACAATAAGTTGTGCATATGTAAAAGGGGGGTGAAATGGAATCCTTATAACATGTACTTTCAGAATATATATAGATATTTATACCAAGTTCGCCTTTGTAGGTACCAGGCCATACTAAGTGTGTACCGAGTCATATACTTTAGGCCTGTCATTGGCACACTGTTGAACTTCAAATTGTGTGGCTGTGAAAACAATAAGTTGTGCATATGTAAAAGTGGGGTCATATGAAATCATTATAACATGTACTTTCAGAATATATATAGATATTTATACCAAGTTCGCCTTTGTGAGTGCCAGGCCATACTAAGTGTGTACCGAGTCATATACTATAGGCCTGTCATTGGCCCACTGTTGAACTTCAAATTGTGTGGCTGTGAAAACAATAAGTTGTGCATATGTAAAAGTGGGGTGAAATGGAATCCTTATAACATGTACTTTCAGAATATTTATAGATATGTATACCAAGTTAGCCTTTGTAGGTACCAGGCCATACAAACTCTGTACCCATACAAACTCTGTGAACCAAAGTCATATACTATGTCTACCATTGACATACACTGTTGAACTTCAAATGTGTGTGGCTGTGAAAACAATAAGTTGTGCATATGTGCATAAAAGTGGGGTCAAATGAAATCATTATAACATGTACTTTCAGAATATATATAGATATTTATACCAAGTTTCGCTCTTTGTAGGTGCCAGCCCATACAAACTCTGTACCGAGTCAAATACTTATAGGCCTGTCATTGGCATACACTGTTGAACTTCAAATTGTGTGGCTGTGAAAACAATAAGTTGTGCATATGTAAAAGGGGGTTGAAATGGAATCGTTATAACATGTACTTTCAGAATATATATAGATATTTATACCAAGTTCGCCTTTGTAGGTACCAGGCCATACAAACTCTGTACCGAGTCATATACTTTAGGCCTGTCATTGACATACACTGTTGAACTTCAAATTGTGTGGCTGTGAAAACAATAAGTTGTGCATACGTAAAAGGGGGTTGAAATGAAATCATTATAACATGTACTTTCAGAATATATATAGATGTTTATACCAAATTCGCCTTTGTAGGTACCAGGCCATACTAAGTGTGTACCGAGTCATATACTATGTCTGCCATTGACATACACTGTTGAACTTCAAATTGTGTGGCTGTGAAAACAATAAGTTGTGCATATCTATAAGTGGGGTGAAATGGAATCCTTATAACATGTATTTTCAGAATATATATAGATATTTATACCAAGTTCGCCTTTGTGAGTGCCAGCCCATACTAAGTGTGTACCGAGTCAAATACTATGTCTGCTATTGACATACACTGTTGAACTTCAAATTGTGTGGCTGTGAAAACAATAAGTTGTGCATATGTAAAAGGGGGGTGAAATGGAATCCTTATAACATGTACTTTCAGAATATATATAGATATTTATACCAAGTTCGCCTTTGTAGGTACCAGGCCATACTAAGTGTGTACCGAGTCATATACTTTAGGCCTGTCATTGGCACACTGTTGAACTTGAAATTGTGTGGCTGTGAAAACAATAAGTTGTGCATATGTAAAAGTGGGGTGAAATGAAATCATTATAACATGTACTTTCAGAATATATATAGATATTTATACCAAATTAAGCCTTTGTAGGTACCAGGCCATACTAAGTGTGTACCGAGTCATATACTATGTCTGCCATTGACATACACTGTTGAACTTCAAATTGTGTGGCTGTGAAAACAATAAGTTGTGCATATGTAAAAGTGGGGTGAAATGAAATCATTATAACATGTACTTTCAGAATATATATAGATATTTATACCAAGTTGGCCTACTATGGAACATGTGCTTTCAGAATATATATAGATATTTCTATTGTATATGGCCTGTGAGTACCAGGCCATCCTCCTTGTACAGTCACAGGCTACAGGCTTGCCATTGACACACACTGTTGAACTTCAAATTGCTGTGCATGCATCTGTGAGTGTGTCCATCCACTGTAAGCGAGCCGTTGAAAGCGTCCGCAGGCGCCCCACGTCATGTGGGAAAGCTTCCCTCAACTGGCCAATGAAATGCGTGCGTTTCCCTAGCTGCCGGTTACTTAATTCCAGACTTCGTGAGAAATTAGTATTACTTCACACACCTTTGGTTTGTGACTGCAACTGTTCTTACAATCGTCGTTTACTTCTTCCATTAAAAATGAATGTGATTACTGCAGGGACAGGCTATCGCCATCGGGTGAATCAATGGCCAAGGTCACCTGTGACAGGGTACTGTCACAAAACAGTATTCAGATTTTGTGCCGGACACTAATAAGGTAGGCTAAGCAAATATTGAAAAGTTGCATCTATTCTTGTGCCATGACTCGGATTTTGATGCAGATCAATTAAATATGGTAGCTACCACTAATATGTAGCCTATTTCATTAACCTTCACACTGAAGAACTTGGCCTAACTCATGGCAATGTGTTAACCTATTGCAATTGAAACATGCACAAAATGTATATGAAGTGCAGACTACAATGTGCGTTGTCAATTGCAAATACCATGTAGCCTACCTATTATTAGCATTATCATTATCTTTTGTCTAGTTTGTCATGGTGTTTGGTGCCTCTCATCTGCGGAGCGTGGTGGATGGTTTTGTCGACATGCCAAAGGGCTGCTTGTCCTTTGGTTTCAGTAGCACTCCGGGGGCGAGTGCTACCGTTATCAGGCAAGAGATGCAGGTGGTTCAGTTGCCCCGGACACCTGATCTCGTTTGCTTGATCGCTCCTGGGAACAACCTGACTGGGAGCCGCACAGTCGAGGAAGCTGGCCGTGATTTCAAAGCCTTGGTCCAAAGCGCATTACACCGCTGGACTAGGGTGAGCAAATTGTTGTACTTTTAGGATATGGGTAACCTGTTGTCAATACGTTTACAATGTAAACAATGTATAGCCTTTCAGCATTTGTGTATGACCTGATTTTTTGTTAGATTAGATTACATTAGATTAGATTCAACTTTATTGTAATTTATAATTAATATCTGTACTCAGACGTGGTAGAGAAAAGTACAGCCAATTTAGAGGATAAAGTTAAGAGCTTAGGGTCTGAAGATTTTGAGGGAAAAGATGACAGCCTATCAGGGGACATTTTTGAGATAGTCACACATCAATCCCCATTTCTTACGTTATTTTAATCAAATATGCATGAACGGCTGCTGAAACAGCCGACCTCTATAAAAAGCACAGAAAAACCCTTACTTTGGCCCTATGTTTACTCGAGAAATTATTTAATAATTTTCTACGGTAATTCAATTTGGTCAGATATGGTTCAGGTTAATTTATCAAAGATGGAAAGGTTCCACAATAAAAATCTAGATAAAACCACTTGATTTCAGAAGTCACATTTAAAAATACTAAAACATTGTTTTTGAATAACAAAAACTTAGAACTGATGAATGCATCCAGGAACTATATAAATTATATAAAGCACGTGAGAGAGACTTCTGCGAGAAAATTAAACTGAAAAGGATGAAAAGATTAAGAGACATACAGGAACCCGAGGAATCATGGAACAAGAAAAAAAGCGTACCCAAGCACCTTCAGAATACATTTCAAAAACCCCCAAAAGAGAGCACAAAGTTATTCAGCATTAATAAAAATAGTAGGCAACCGGGGGGGTATGCCAGAAATAGCTAAAGGTAGTGGGAGCACACCAATACTGCAATTCTTTAAACAAACAAGAGCCGTGAAGCAGTGTCAAAAAAGACTTTCCTCCGCCTATAAAAAGAAACGTAGCCCTGACTTTCAAGTTTCACAGAAAGCAATTGAAGACATCTCTTTATGTGAACATTATGAACTTGAAAGCTAAATTTACTAAAAATGAAGCTGTAGTGTTAATTAAAACATTTGTAGATAAATACCTGCAGGCAAACTTTTTAGCCAATGATTTGCTGTATGCTCACTGCTTGTCATTATTTAATTGTATCAGGTGTGCAGAAAATGAGAGAAGAAACCGCACAAACAAAATTCTAATCTCATTACCTTTAGATATTTCAGAAGAGGCAATAAAACACTTTTTAACTAATCAAGCTTTAAATAAAAAAAATAGAAATGAAACAGACAATTGCAAATCATGTGGAGAGAATACTGTGTCAGAAACTTTGCTGATTCATTTGCCACAGTCACTTCTCATATTAGCAGATAACCCCAAAAGCCTCCCATTACATCTTACACTCGACACAGTTTTGGCATTTACAAGTATTCACTGGCATCCCTTTTTGGTATCTCTCTCAGAAAAACCTTTTATACAGTTGTTAAGTTTTGATTGTGTTTCAGACAAACAAACAGAAATTGACAACTTAATACAACAATCCCATATTCTTTTTAGTTGAATACTGTGTGGAGACCACTGAACAGATTAATATATGCGTTTATATGAGGAACAACACAAATGTAATAAACAGTGTGGTAATCATGAACCATTTGAAATTCAAGAATGGATTCCTCAAGGAGATGTCAACTTGCCTCCAAATATGACAGAGAAGGATATGAGCGTGATTAGAAGTAGTGAATGGCTAGATGATAAAATAATAGACATTTATATGAAAATGCTCCAAGCAAAACTGACAACAAATGACATTGTAATGGTCCCATCAACATTTATAAGTCAGTGTTTAAAAAGTGTATTTTGCCCTGACATCAATGTATTACCAAAAATATATAAGCCTGAAAATAATTGGTGGCGCTACCACACAGTAGTTATTCCAGTAAATTTTAACAACATGCATTGGGCTGTTATGATTTTGGAGCTGATGGAACAACACTCCCAAAATAATGAAATAACTGTAACAGCAAAAGTCTTTGACTCAATCAAAACATTTGATTATGAAATGATAAAAATAATACCAATGTATACCAATACCAAATAATACCAACAATGAGTGTATGTTTGTTTTTTTTGTTAAATCTTTCCTTTTTCAAACAAATTTAAACAAATTTTGCAGTAGCAATATGCGGAGGATTTTAGAGTATGAATTAAGTCACCAGGTGATACTGTAATATTTTTCTTGGATATATTGGGGTTTGTATTTATTTATTTATGTATTTATTTATTGATGAATATGTATTATTGTAATTATAATATATAACTTATACTTATGCGTAATATTTATTGGAGAAGTGTGCAATATTTGATGTCGGACAATGTGCAATATCCAAACTGTGGCAATTTGCAATATGTATGTGTGTGTGTGTGTGTGTGTGTGATAATTGTGTGTGTTGTGTTTAATTGTGACATTGTGTGAATATTGCAGTGTTTTGCTCTGGCTCCTGCTGAGGTCCTTGTGAAATGACACCCCTGCTGTCACTAAGGTAATGTATGTGCATGTGTATGTATGTGTATTTATTTATTTATTATTGTCCTTATTTATGTTATGTCCTTGTGAAGTTTGTCTGTCATTGTTTATCATTGTTTATTTGTCCAAGAAAAAGTTTGCATCCCCTTACTTTGAACAGTAGTAGAGGAGGTTATAAAGGGATACATTATAGAACATTTCATGAAGGGGCATGGAAACTTTAGCATGTATAATTGTCATTTATGTACTTTTTACTGTCTTTTCTTACTTTCTATTTATATATGTGTGTTTTACTAACCTTGTCCTCTGTCTTGTCCTGTCATACTAACATCCCACTTGTGGCCTGTACCTTGGCGTGGTGAGTGGGCTTTCAACTAAACAGGCCTGTCTTCCTGAACACTCATCTGTTTTTCTCTTTTTAATCTTTCAGTCCTATACAGTGCAACCAGAACGTTTTCAGACCCTTTCAAGTTTTACACATTTTCTTATGCTTCAGACTCATCTTCAATTTTTTTTCTCATAAATCTACACACAATAAAAAATCAGGTGTTTTAAGTGATGTGTATAAAATGTGTATAAAATGTATAATAAATAAAAGACTGAAATATATAATTTACATAAGTATTCAGACCCTTTGTTATGACGCTTGCAATTGAGCTCTGGTGCATCCTCATCTATCAATGGTCCTTGAGATGCTTCTACAACTTGTATGTCAAAGTGAAAACCAAGCCACAAGGTCAAGACAATTATTTGCATATGCAGGCCATTTATTTTTTATTCTATATTTGTACATATTTCTTTTTGTAAATATTTGAACATTACACATGTATTTCTGTATCTGTTTTAGTGCCTTCAATTTGGTTTTACATACACATCTATATGTATCTTATATTTGGTTTTACAAACAAATCATTATTTCCTGAAAGTACATGTTATAAGGATTCCATTTTACCCCCTTTTAAATATTCACAAGTGATTATTTTCACAGCCACACAATTTCAAGTTCAACAGTAGCCTTTGTGGCAATGATAGGCCTAGTATGTGACTTGGTACAGACTTAGCATGGCCTGGTACCTACAAAGGTGAACTTGGTATAAATATCTATATACTGTATATATATTCTGAAAGTACATGTTATAAGGATTTCATTTCACCCCCCTTTCAAATATGCAGAACTTGTTTTCACTCAATTTGAACAGTAGGCCTATGTGTCATAGGCTTATAGTATTTCAGTTGGTACAGAGTTACCATAGCCTGGTACTTACAAAGGTGAATTTGATATATGTATTTCCTTAAAGGGTGTTTCCTGACAGGCCTAGTATGGCCTAGTATGTGATTCGGTACAGACATAACATGAGCTTGTACCTGGGGTGAGGTGGGATGAGGTGGGGGATGATTATAACATAGCCTACTTTCAAACATTTACAGTATGTCATATTTATGCCTGTAAAAACTATATATATTCTGAAAGTACATGTTATAAGGATTTCATTTCACCCCCCTTTTACGTATGCACAACTTATTGTTTTCACAGCCACACAATTTGAAGTTCAGCAGTGTACCAATGACAGGCCTATAGTATATGACTCGGTACACACTTGGTATGGCCTGGTACTCACAAAGGCGAATTTGGTATAAACATCTATATATATTCTGAAAGTACATGTTATAAGGATTCCATTTCACCCCCCTTTTACATATGCACAACTTATTGTTTTCACAGCCACACAATTTGAAGTTCAACAGTGTATGTCAATGGTAGACATAGTATATGACTCGGTACAGAGTTTGTATGGCCTGGTACCTACAAAGGCGAACTTGGTATACATATCTATATATATATTCTGAAAGTACATGTTATAAGGATTCCATTTCACCCCACTTTTACATATGCACAACTTATTGTTTTCACAGCCACACAATTTGAAGTTCAACAGTGTGCCAATGACAGGCCTAAAGTATATGACTCGGTACAGAGTTAGTATGGTCTGGTACCTACAAAGGCGAACTTGGTATAAATATCTATATGTATTCTGAAAGTACATGTTATAATGATTTCATTTGACCCCACTTTTACATATGCACAACTTATTGTTTTCACAGCCACACAATTTGAAGTTCAACAGTGTATGTCAATGACAGGCCTAAAGTATATGACTTGGTACAGAGTTAGTATGGCCTGGTACCTACAAAGGCGAACTTGGTATAAATATCTATATATATTCTGAAAGTACATGTTATAAGGATTCCATTTCACCCCCCTTTTACATATGCACAACTTATTGTTTTCACAGCCACACAATTTGAATTCAACAGTGTATGTCAATGGTAGACATAGTATATGACTTGGTACAGAGGTAGTATGGTCTGGTACTCACAAAGGCGAATTTGGTATAAACATCTATATGTATTCTGAAAGTACATGTTATAATGATTTCATTTCACCCAACTTTTACATATGCACAACTTATTGTTTTCACAGCCACACAATTTGAAGTTCAACAGTGTATGTCAATGACAGGCCTAAAGTATATGACTTCGGTACAGAGTTAGTATGGTCTGGTACCTACAAAGGCCGAACTTGGTATAAATATCTATATGTATTCTGAAAGTACATGTTATAATGATTTCATTTCACCCCACTTTTACATATGCACAACTTATTGTTTTCACAGCCACACAATTTGAAGTTCAACAGTGTATGTCAATGGCAGACATAGTATATGACTTGATACAGAGTTAGTATGGCATTGTACCTACAAAGGCGAATTTGGTATAGATATCTTTATATATTCTGAAAGTACATGTTATAAGGATTTAATTTCACTCCCTTTTTACATATGCACAACTTATTGTTTTCACAGCCACACAATTTGAAGTTCAACAGTGTGTGTCAATAGAAGGCCTAGTGACTTGGTATTGCCTGGTACTACAAAGGCAAACTTGGTATAAATATCTATGTGTATTCTGAAAGTATATGTTATAAGGAGTCCATTTTACCCCCTTTTAAATATGCACAACTTATTGTTTCCATAGCCACACAATTTAAAGTTCAATAGTATTGTGTATAGTATGACAGGCCTAGGGTAGGCTATATGAGTCCATTATAGAGTTAGTATGGCATATACCTATAAAGGCAATTTGGCATAAATATCTATTCTGAAAGTACAAGGAGTCCATTTTAGCCTACCACCCTAAGTTTGAACTAAGTGTTATTTGATCATAGTGTTATTTTAGGTCTTGTTAATGAAAAAGGTAATCCTTCCACAATTATATTAATGCAAAGTATAATTGTATAAAAACATTAACTTTAAATCGATGTATAGTACATTATTATCCCCTTTTTCTATGTTTGTTTTTGTTCCCCTCTCTTTTAATAGTAGCCTACATCAGGAGATGGAGACGTTTGTCCAGAGAATGTCCTTAGACGGGCTCTGGTTTGTCTTGCCTTGCATTGAGAAAGGTGTTGCGTGAGATCACTTCCGTTCAATTTCAAGGATGTTAGCAAGACAATTCTGCTACAATTATTTGCACATGCATTTACATAGGCTAAGTTTCAGCAACATGTTTACATTTCGTGTAAACCTTTGAAAAATACTCTGAAAAACTACTTTAACCTACTTTATCTGATCGTTCGTCTGTACCTTTATTTTGACGCTTTTCGTCGCCATATTGCCCGCTATTGTCGCGTACTGTCGCTTACTGTCGCTAGCTCCACGGAACTATGCCACCGACTTCAGATCATCTTCTTCTTTTTAGTTTATTGGTAATTTGCCATCTTTGTGCAATTACCGCCATCTGATGGCCTGATGTGGGAATACTTAGCCCGTCTACGGAGAGACCAAAGATTGTTAAGGCGGAGCAAGATATTTCATCAGGAGCCACTTCCGGGAACCCGGATCGCACGAGGGGGGGTCAAAATCCCCCTTTATGCAGAGCAGAGGCAGCGCCTGCTCCATTGAAGTCTATGGACATAGCTCAGAATTTCACCACATATGCTAAGGTCTTGGTTCTATAGAGTTAGGAATGTGAATTTCGTGCACCTTTTCATGATCCTCAAACTCTTCTGAACATTTCAGGTACATTTTTAGCATTTTTGAACATTCCTGGAGAAAATCGACCTTATATCAGGTGTGCACTGAGTATTTATGCCGCTGCTGTTGGCCGGTTGCAACGAACGCTCATCAATACGTCATCGACACACCTCTTTATGCAGACAGGATTCAATCCCCATTTTGCGCCCATAGACATGAACTACGACGAAGTATCTTGCTCCGCCTTAAAGGAACACGCCACCCAAAATCAGTAGTAATATATGTTCTTACCTTAACTTTCACGAGTTGAGTCATACCTCTCCCACGTCTGTATGTGCACTCAAACGCTCTGGAGCGCGGCGCGGATGTGTTAGCATGTTGCTATGCTAGCGGGCTCTGCCATAGCAGTAGAGGGAGTAAGCATTAATCAAACACATCCACGTTTTCCCTACTTAAATACAGTTGCACAAGTAGTTGATTAAAAATGTGTAAGGTCACACAACATGAAACGTGACGATTTTCCAAGCGAATAAACAGGAGAACTACAATGTCTGGCACAATAGCACTTGGGAGTACTTCGACCTAGGTCAGGGGTGGGCAAACTGCGGCCCCGCCAAGCACTTTCATCCGGCCCGCCGAGCATTTCATTTAGTTATCAGGCTGCTCGCTATTTTTTTCCTGCGATAGAGACGACGTTGGTTAGCTTTACTGCAAACTGCTTTTCACTCTCCTTAGATAACGTTTACAATGTCAATGTCAAAACAGCATGTTAAATAGAGATAACATCATGTTAAACTAAGTTAACTCTTAGTTATCTCCTTTGCAGCAGATCTAACGTGAACATTATGCATTCCATTTAATTGGGAACGCGTCTGCACTCACGAGAGGAAGAGAGAGCCGCAGGTTCCAGCTGGCTTGTGATTGTTGATAATTGATATCTCCTTCTTATAAGAAAGTTTTAAAAGGAAATCATGAAGGCAACAGTAGTTCCACTCACTGACCATTTAAAACTGTGAGAGGGCCCAGCCGTGGGGTACAGCACTAGCCATAGCAGAGCAGGCAGAAGATCATTGAGAAATAAACGTGAATTAAAGCGACAGTGCACAATTTATACATTTGTTAAAAAGCATAAAATTAGCAGTATTTTTAAGCAATTCATATTTTAAAACAAATACTTTTCATACTAAATTATAGGCTATAAAAAATGTATTTTTTGTATCGCGTGTGCCGTTGGGGTTTGTGCGGTTTAGAATCCATGCTTGATCGACCCCTCAGCCTCCCCCTCCCCTCTGAGCGAGAGAGAGGCACACACACTATGCGCTGATGGGCTATTATTTCAACCATAACTGCATAGCAAAACTTAGTCCATCCATCAGCAAAGTTTTTTGACCAATTTTCAAAACCGCATCCGCCCGCTATCCGCTGTGTTTTAATGTATATGGGATGCGGCGCTGCTGACGTGAGGCTAGAAAGCTCTTGCCTGTTCTTTCTAGAAAGACTGATCCAATGCAGCAAATATATTAAAAGGCTAAAGTCCTACATTGGCTATGTTGTAGCCTATATCCCCAGAATATCAGCAGCAAACTCAGTCTCTGTCTCGCAAAACAGTCTCCAAATAAAACGCACATTGGCCTGTTGCCTAGCCTATTCTGTGTGCCAATATAGTCTATCGTCCAAAATGCTTGATTGCATTCTCCACATTCTCCAGTTACATAGTCTGTCTGTTCTTAGTCTTGGATTTTGTGAAATAAATGTCTAAATATCACCTGTTTGCTGCAGCTTCGGTCTGCACGTCCTTTTAAAACAGCATCTTTTTCTCTCTCGGGCATTTAATCTGCTGCCGGCTTGTCTCTCCACGTCGTCCAAAATGCTTGATTGCATTCTCCAATTTTTAGCTAAATTTTAATGTACCAAATTTTCATGTACCACAACTTGTCAGCAGCCTTCGGCTTGCCTCTTGCCACTATTCACTCCTTCTTCTTCCGATGTAATTTCTGAGTCATCTACAAGATGTTTACACACACACACACACACACACACACACACACACACACACATTCACCTCCGTAAATAGAACCAACGTTGACTTCAACCTGTGCTATATCCTAGATGAGACTGCCTGGGTTATTTTGTGTCAAACACATAGTAATTGTAGCCTTCAGGGAATAGGCATTTAAAAGAGAGACAGAGAGTGATAGGACTCGTATGACTTCTACAAGCTCAATAACATCCACAGCGGAAAAAAGATATAGGCCTGTAACGATTTGATAGCGACACACACAGTCCAATCAAAAGGTTTATTAACTGAGAACGAGAGCAGGGACACAGACACAGAACACAATGCACACAGGGCAGGTCAAGAAGACACATACACTACACCAACAGGGGAGGTCGCAGCCCCCCACACAAAAAGGATCACACATGAGGGAAAACTAAAAGGGAAACATGTTACACTAAAGACACTAACTTTACACTTATAACCCCCCAAATGTTCGCTCTCGTATCCCAGCATGCCTTTCGCAGGAGAACTCTAACACTGTCTTGTGCGCCGACGTTACAGGCCTAAGAAAAAAAGGCGGAAAACTTAGAAGGCAAGCAAGCAAGTTTGGCGGTTATAATGTGAACATGCACGTTGCACTGTTGTGCGGTGGACTCGAAATTAATGGAGTCGGCGTTTCTTTAATATCGAGGCACTAGTTTGTCCGATCATCATGAATTGCGCTGTCTGTCTGAAAAAGACGCGCTCTCTTCCCATGCAGTCAAAATGAATGGGAGTCTTCAGAACAGGCTTGTCATAGTGTCACCCTGACATGCCAGTGCGTAAAGTAAAATGTGAATGACTTGTTATTTTATCAAGGATTTCTTTCTTTTTGCAAAAAATAAAGTACAATAGGCATTAATTAGTAGGCCAGCAGGATGTTGAAATTATGTGCCAAATTGCGTTTTTATTACAATGATAAAATTGTAAAAGGACGCGGACCGAAGCTGAGGCAAGCCTGGCAATAGGCCTATAGGCCCGACGGTAATTGTAAAGCAATTTACAAAAGATTTACTGAACAAAAATGCTGATGTGGTACATGAAAATTTAGCTAAAAATGTGGAGAATGCAATACAATCAAGCATTTTGGACAATAGGCTATATTGGCACACAGAATAGGCTAGGCAACAGGCCGATGTGCGTTTTATTTGGAGACTGTTTTGCGAGACAGAGACTGAGTTTGCTGCTGATATTCTGGGGATAGGCTACAACACAGCCAATGTCGGACTTTAGCCTTTTAATATATTTGCTGCATTGGATCAGTCTTTCTAGAAAGAACAGGCAAGAGCTTTCTAGCCTCACGTCAGCAGCGCCGCATCCCATATAGGCTACATTAAAACACAGCGGATGGCGGGCGGGTGCGGTTTTGAAAATTGGTCAAAAAACTTTGCTGATGGATGGATTAAGTTTTACTATGCAGTTGGTTGAAATAATAGCCCATCAGCGCATCTCTAGTGTGTGTGCCTCTCTCTCGCTCAGAGGGGAGGGGGAGGCTGAGGGGTCGATCAAGCATGGATTCATGGAACAATCATTTAGATGTTATGTGCCTTACTGAAACCTGGCTTAAACCAGACGAATAACTTCCATTAAATGAGTCTACACCTCCCTCTCATCTTAATTATCATGTACCACGCCACACTGGCAGGGGAGGGGGAGTAGCTACAATTTATCAATCTAGTCTTCTCACATCTCCCAAGGTTACACACAAGTTTAAATCTTTTGAAGTTCTAGTCCTACATTTTTTACCCCCAGATTGGAATTATTGCAACGCTTTGTATGCTGGCTGCAATAACACCTGTCTAAAGAGCTTACAGCTTATACAAAATGCAGTTGCTCGCACACTCACTAGAACTAAAAAATATGAACATATTTCCCCTATCCTGGCATCTCTACATTGGCTGCCTGTTAAAAGTCGCATTGACTTCAAAGTATTACTTCTAACGTACAAAGCCATTAATGGCCAGGCACCAGAATATATTAAAGATCTCCTAGTCTCATATAACCCACCCTGCTGAGTCCTCGTGTGACTGGCACTCCAGTCGCGCGTGACATGGTGGTCACTGACCATACCTGCGCTGGTGTTGACTACCCCTCACCATGCCTTAGTTATGCTGCTATAGCATAGTGCTGTCATGGACTTTCATGTGCCATGCCGCATAACCCCTCCCCTCTCCTCTCTCTCCTACCCTCTTTCTCTCAACTCTCCCTCTCTTGCCCATTCTCACTATGATTTACTGTAACAATCTATAGCACTACTGATCACTTCTTGACATTAACCACATTGATTTCAAGTAATACTAACCCATTCTACATTTCTCTTTCTTCTCCCTTACTGTACCTCACTTGTGAGGTATATCATCACCAGTCATCAACCATCCGTGTGCCTGGCCCTCCTCTTACCCATCCCACCTGAAGTCCCATCCTTGACTGCTGTATTACTGTCCCCCTACCTGGATTCCTGGCCCGTACAGCCCCATCACCTGCCTATGACAACTCTGCCTGGATTCTGGCCTGTCTGCTGACCCACTACTGGCCCCATCACAACTTTCTTTCCTGGACAATTCCGACGCCGGACTATTGCACTTTCTCTCACTAAATCATGATTATGCTTTTATCATACCGGGACCGTAATCATCCCACCTTCTGTAACCTTCACCTCAGGTGCTTTAAACACCATGTCCCTTCTCTCCCACACCTGACTGTCATATGCATTTGTCATTGTTATAGACCTTACTATCCCATTATTGACCCTAGGCAGATGGGTCAGGCCCTTGAGTCGTGGATCTGCTTTCGAGGTTTCTTCCTATATGTATCTCCAATTCTAGGGAGTTTTTCCCAGCCCTGTTACCCATGGGCCTTCCTTCCTTCCTTCTTTCTTTCTTCTATTTTTCTTTTCTCCCTCTTTTTTTTTTCTCTGATTGCCTACATTCTGTAAAGCGCCATGATACATGTGTAATGTTTTGGCGCTATATAAGCACAATAAATTGAAATTTTAAACTCTGTGGTGGATAGGATCTACAATTAGGTGTTAATTAATATTACTACCTAGGTCGAAGTACTCCCAAGTGCTATTGCGCCAGACATTGTAGTTCTCCTGTTTATTCGCTTGGAAAATCATCACGTTTCATGTTGTGTGACCTTACACATTTTTAATCAACTACTTGTGCAACTGTATTTAAGTAGGGAAAACGTGGATGTGTTTGATTAATGCCATCTTACTCCCTCCCTCTCACGGCAGAGCCATCCGGCTAGCATAGCAACATGCTAACACATCAAGGCCCCAGAGGCTTTGAGTGCACATACCGACACGAGAGAGGTATGACTCAACTTGTGAAAGTTAAGGTAAGAACATATATTACTACTGATTTTGGGTGGCGTGTTCCTTTAACAATCTTTGGAGAGACTCCCCACTCTCTATTAATCCCATACATACCGAATTTGGCACCAGAGTTCACCTAGATGGCGATCGCGGACGAGTCCAAAATACATGGGGTCCTATGGATAGTGATGGGTAAATGAAGCCTCGAGCCAGAGAATAGGCGTGTTCGTCTTCATTGCAGATCTGTGCAGATCTGACAATGGAGCTCTCCATTGTGTTCAACCCAGCATGCATCACATCAAGTCAGATCTGCACAGATCTGCATGAAGACGAACACGCCTAATGCCTAATAAGGGGAGAACTGCCACTCCGAAAACTTCCGGTTTCTGAACTGGTTGCAGTTCCTTCTGTGGTTCCACATGAGGGCGCTCGTCCACGAGTGCAGAATGCATGGAGGTCTATGGAGCTGTACCCCTCAAAAGCCACTTTTCTCAGGATATAATTTTAAGTATTTAAATATTGTATTCGAAAGGGGAGGCAAAGAAAATACACTTGGTTGAGTATTATATTTTTTAAAGTGACTTAATTGTTCTAAAAAGCCTTTCAAACATGTCGATGACGTCATTAATTAGCACAATGCTAGTGTGTTATGAGCAACAACATGTCCGCCATATCCATTCATTTATTTCACTAACGTCAACACATGCAAAACCGGATGTACGCCATTCGACAGTCCGAAAGCCGGCTGTCGTAAAACTGTCAGACATAACATCCCCCTTTCCCCAGGGAAAGACCCAAACCACATCCCTGAGAAGTAGTTACCAAAATTTAAAGCTGTCCCACTTGAACAAGCACGACTATAAACGCTGTAAAGAAAACACCAGACTAAAACAGTTGGAACGGTGCAACCTGCAAACATTGTAAAACATGTGATAACATATTATCACTCTTATTACTGTAAAACATGAAAGCATCACTCTTATTACTCCACATAGTCCCCGAGATAGCCCGGTCTGACCCAGGCGCGAGTCGGTCGCCTGGTAGGGTCGTCAGGGCCGGTGGGACCTGCATTAGAGTCCTCCAGGTCCGCTGCGGTAGGTGGCGGCACCCCTCGGAGGCGGCGGGCATGCCACCTCGTACCGTCGGACAGGCGGAAAGTGGCAGGGCTAGGGCTGCACAATTAATCGAATTTTAATCACGATCACGATTTTGGCTTCCAACGATCAAATTTGCGTGATCGAGCGATATTAAAAATGCGTGCTCTACCCATACAACCAACCTGGCAACCCATAGAACGCTCCGCTACAAAACAAATCAAGCGCTCCTTAAACCTGTCTGACCATGTGCCTGCATGCAGCCTACCAATGACAGCTGTTCCCTGCACTACTCAGCCTGATGCACTGCTCAGTTTGGATGCACTGTGGACTAGTAGCATTATGTTAACTATTAGTAGGCTAGTTAAACTAAAAAACGACGATCAAAAATCAAATGTGTGGCACAGCAGAAGGCCAAGAGCTTGTCCCTCGAAACGGATCATCCGTTATTCGAAAATATTTCGGATTTCAGGCAAGTGAAGTTAACCAAAAACATAAGCAAAGCAGGGCTCTCAACTCATCCCGTGAAACACTATCCGTATTACATCACATGATGTAAACCACACATGCCTTTTTTATCACGTTAACTTTTAGTCCTTTGCTTCCTCCGATAGCCTATAATAAGAGTTGAGCTAACGACGGGATCCGTGAATTTTATTTAGCTATGTATTTTACTAGGAGTAGGCTGTTTGTTACCTTACTACTGAGAGGGAAACAGTGCACAACTGACTAGACGGACTAGCTAGTCTGATGTCAATCACACCACGAATTGATTCCAAAAAAATATGTTAGGCTATGGGCTACCAGTGGTGGAGGAAGTACTGAATCTCAGTACTTAAGTAAAAGTACAAATTGTAGGCTATGCATCTTTATTTGATCACACACAATTAAGAAATATTTTCTAATCTGGAAAATGCTACGTTTTTTCCGGCCAGCAGTTCTATAATAGTCCACCATTCATTTGTGCCGCAAATGATCAGACGTGTGACAGAAGCATGGGCATAGCCTGTAACTTCGCTGATCCGCAATCTCATCGGAGAGGAGGCCCTAACGCTGCAGATAACAGACAGAGAAAGGCACAGAACACAGTTGCATGTCCAGTGTAGCCATGGGTCTGGTGAATATAGCCTACCGAATGCAGATGGCTACAAGCTCACGCTTTGCCTGGTCTAGACTAGAAGCTTATGTTTCAAAGATTTAGATGCACGTAGCGCTCCAGAATCAGTGGTAGCAACCCCGCCCCCTGGTAAAAAACAAGCGTGTTTGTCAGAGAGAAAAAAATCTGATCATAAAATGTATCGTAAAAAAGGAACGATGGTGTTGTAAAAATGTAGCGGAGTAAAAGTACAGATAATTGCTGTAAAATGTAACGAAGTAAAAGTCAAAAGTATGCACTATAAATTCTACTTAAGTAAAGTACAAATACGTGGAATATTTACTTAAGTACAGTAACAAAGTATTTGTACTTCGTTACATTCCACCACTGTGGGCTACAAGCTAGGACTGCTACTGTGTTCAGTGTGAAGAAGAGCAACTAGTACCTATAATTAATTACAGAAGGAACGCAACTCGCAAGCGCACTTCAGTCAAAGCAGTTCAATGTTTTGCAAGTTGTGTGCGTGTCACCATTCAACAATAGGCTTGTTCGACTTTAGAATATCCAAACGTTTTCAGTAGGCTAGCCTACCATTGTTGCAGAAATCACGTATAAGAAGGTATCCCTTCGATTTCTGTTTATTTTCGCATATTCCAACATAAGGAAGCAGCATGAGCCTCCCGTCATAATCGTCATGAGGACATTCCTCCCAAATGGCCCTATCACGTCTTTAAACTGATGTCATGAGGGTGTGTTTCAGCTCGTGCAGCTCCATAGATATATATACTGACTAGATGTCGCCTTGACTACTGCTGTTCATTGGAACGAATGCGTCAATCGAGACGCCATCTTGCCGTGGTGATCCACTCCTCTACAATGCATTAACGTCAATCTGAGCAAAGATCTAACGAAAATAAAATCACCATAAATCGTCAAAATCTCCAGCAATTATCTAGTTTTTTGGGTTGCTCCAACTGACAGGCATGTATTTATGGTCGAGTCTAGAGAAAACTAAGCTTTTGACGATAAAAAAGATACATTTTACCCGTCTAGCCCCATAGACTCCCATTCATTCTGCACTAGCTAGCGGCGGCCCCTAGAGGAACAATGAGTGAACTGCAACCAGGTTCGATACAATGAAAGTAAACAGGCTCTCCGTAGACAGGCTCTGGTTGAGGCCACATACCTCTCGTCTCGTTTACTCGTATAAGTTGTAATCTTACCAGAAGTTGCTGTACCAGTCGTTACTTTTTTAATCACGGGCCAATGCTATGGGCAAACGAGATGTAGCTTAATTCACAAATGACAAAGCCATGAGAAAAGTGATTTTCTTACGTTTCAACAACAACGAAACCGAGTTTGCCATCATTGTGAGAAGTTCACAAATTTGTCGCTAATCGCTAAAAAGGTTTTCTGTCGCTGGGGATGGCCAAACGTCGCTAAATAGGTAACACTGACGATAAGGGAGAACTAGTTTAGAGCTTCAGAACTTCAGAACTCGCCTATTAAGTGACACATACACGCAAGACGGCGGAAATACGGGACGGACGGTAATAGGGGGAGTTCCGATAATCTGCATCGCTTTATTTAACAAACTGCAAGCAACAAGAGGGTTGAGTTCGCTGCGAGAGCAGAGCCTAAAATGTGTTTAGGCAGTCGATAGGCTATATGGTAACGAGCTGTGTGCGCCTGGAAAGACGATAGAAGATATGCTTTCTGAATAGCACAAATGTTCTTCCCAATCGTTTCCATAAAATAGGAATAAAGACAGTCAAAGACAGAAAACTAAGTCTTATAATAACATAATGGTATAGGATGCGCGGGTGAGGGATAAGGCTTTCATGGTGGACCACGCATTTTTTCTTGTGTCAGGAACTCTGCACATAGGCTTAGTCCGTCCATAGTCCAGCTCCAGCGAAGACGGCTCTGGTCGTCCCATCTTACCCTCCCCCCACGTTAAGCCCCCCCCCCCACCCCCTTCTTTCACAAGCAGTGGGGGAGTGTGGTAGCCTGGGTGCCATTCCGAAATTAGTCCCGCCCACAACATTTGAGGTCGGGAAGTTCGGTCTGGCATTGCTCGATTGTGGTGGAAGTATGCCCGCCCTATATCGGGCGGACCAATCAAATCAGGCTTTACGATGATGAACAGGTGAGCAACAGCGCCTGGTCTATCACGTCATCTGAGCACGCTTAGATTAAGCTTATGTTTGAAACAAAAATGCTGGCTAGAAGGATACATGGCTTTTAAGACCCCATATGGAAAATTCATATTATTTAATGAGGTTGTATCACTGAAAACGATTATTTCTGAAAACTTTGGCCAAAGTTGAGATGTGGGAAAACTTGTGGTTTCACTTTCATCAAGGGAAAACAGCGCTGTTGCATTGCCACATGTTCCCTCGTTCATTTGAAATCTCTGATGGACCACCTGTTCGAGGGATTTGTGACAGCCTTTCCCAGCTGTTTAACATGTTTGTAGCATATCACTGTTCAACAGAATTATTTTTAAAAAACAGAGGAGATATAGGAGAAGAAGGATGGAGCTACGTACAGACGCATTTGATAGACATTCGTAGCGCCCAATAAACGGCTCTGGGCATTCGTAAACCACGTTTCAAATACGAGAAAATGAATGCCTAGTTCCCAGACCCTGTCTCATTTGAGATGAGGGTATGACGTTAGCCAGTCTGCGCGCACATCTAGTTTTGTTGGTAAACGGTAAAAAATTGTTGGCAATACTAGTTTTCATACATGAGGTTACACTAAACAACATCACAAACTGCTGCTGCGCTTATCCTCAAAGTGTTTTTCCTGATGCATATGCTGTAGGCCTATTCTAGCCTATTGTCAGTGACTGATGCGAGAAGCGGGTTCTGTGTTGCATGCATTTTTCCGACACTTGGCTGCAAGCTCCCCTCCCCCAGCACCTTCTTTCACAAGCAGTGCGGTTACATGCTGCTATTCCGACATCTAGTCTAATTGTCGAAGTGGTGGCATTAACATTAATTTTCAAGCGTCCCACTACTGCAACATTTTTTTTTTCCATTGTCGGAGTAGCGACACTTGACCTTTTTTCAAACGTCCTGCCATTCCGACACAAGGTCATTAACAGTGGCGTAGCCAGGATTTTTCAACGGAGTGGACTTTTGTGAAGTAGGCTTTAGCCTAGGGTGGGCCTTTATTTTTTTATTCCAATATGGGTAGTATAGCCTAGGCCTACATTAATCGTCCCAACTTTAAACAACACACGATTTCATCACAGCTCAGACGATTCATGGCAAAAAAACAATAAAAGGCTACATTGATAAATAGCAGGGGCAACAGGATTGGATTCTATAATAGCCTATACGCACAAGAACTTCAACCGAAAGGTTAGCGTCCCAAGGAGTCCAAGAGTGTGCCACACACAAACCAGCTCCGTGTAACAGTGTATTTTTCGTGTTTAAGAGCTAAAAAAGTTGATTAGAGAGTCACATTTGAAATGTTGGGTAGCCTAAATTATATAGTCTATAACGCGTGCATCTCAGAGGAAGAGATTTTGGAGAGAGAGAGAGGATTTAACCTAGGTGATTATTTGTGTCTGGTGGTAATTAGACTTGAGTATGGATACCTACGAATTGTTTTGAATAAAAGAAAAAAGATAAGACGACAAATGAAATGTGACCCTGCAAGGCGGAACCATAAAATGCACAAAATTAAGTTATTGTACTCACACGAACGGCCATAAACTAAGCTTTCCAACAATATGTATATCGAGGGTATTGCAAATAGTATTGGGTGTTGGATATAGTATAAAGATTTTCACACAGGGGATATAACAGTACATTACTACAGGGTTGTCTTGAGCGTACGTAATACTTCTAGAGCACATAGAACGACTACAAGCACAAACACTCCAATCACTTTTGTGTCGACCTATGGAAACATATCTAATACATTGAAACACATTGTACAAGCGTCATTGGCATATGTTAAGTAGTGATCCAACAATTGGTCATGTTTTTCAAGATCCCCTCGCGATTCTGCTACAAAAGAGCATCAATCTAAGAGACCGCCTCGTACAGTCATATCTCCCTGCTCCAAGCCCGCCTCGTCTTTTCGTTTAAAATCCCAGGCGGCAACTTCAAGTGTTTTAATTGTGTAGCGATGCAACTTTATGCTGACTGAAAAATCGTTTACACATCCAAGCACCCACAGGACGTTCAAAATAAAAGGCAGAATTACCTGCTTAACCTCTTTTGTTGTGTAGGCCTACCTGTTGACGTGCCCTTGTGGGCTATTGTATGTGGGTAAAACAAAACGTCAATTAAAAACCAGAATCTGTGAGCATAAGTCGAACATCAGAAAGAATGACGAAAAATCGTCAGTTGCAAAACATTTTAATTCTGCAGGTCATGATGTTAACTCACTCAGGTTTATGGGCCTGGAGACTGTCAATCAGCCCAATAGAGGAGGGGACCGTGAGAACCGCCTTCTACAGAGGGAGGCGTGGTATATATTTAACTTGAATACATGCACACCTAATGGAATGAATGAAGACTTATCTTTGACTTGTTTCTTGTAAAAATGTCTTTTGTAAAAATGTTTTTTGTAAAAGTGCTATTGGTGTAAATGGCCTGTGCATGATGTGATTCTATTAACAGAAGAAGCAATGGACCATTTTAATTGAATTATTGTATGGGATGACACTGCATCACCATTGGTTGATTACGTGGGAGTGTATGTGGGTGTGAGTATAAATAAGTGAGGTTGTATATGTATCCACTTGAGCACACTGAGGAAGGCGCTAAGCCGAAACGCATCTGTGCAATAAAACACATATATGCAAAGTGCGGCCTTTTTTCTTTATGATGTTTTATAAACAAAGTTCGGGTGGAGCCTTTGGGATGATTGACAGCAATTAACTCACCCACTGCCGCCGCAGGGTAGGCCTATTTAAGCCGACCTCCTTTTCCATCGTCACACGCTCCGGCGTTGGCGAAATCATTCAGTCTGCGTATTGTTTGCATTGACAAGACAGCTCTCATGGAACTGGAAATCCACGCCTCTTCCAGCGATCTGGAGGACAACCGTCCCGCCAACACCCGACACCCAGGGCCCTCCGCCGGGGCGAAAATAATCTTATTCATTCCCCTCGCCGCCAGGGTAGGGAATCCAGGACACAGGGTCGCAGAAGGTGCTCCTCTCCTGCCCCGTCGCGCGGGCAGCATTCCCAGCTCAGCAGCCTCAACTTCGCGGCAGCACCAGGACCCAGTGCCAGCAAAGGCGTTGACCCTACCCACTGGACAGTGGCTCGCATCCGCAGCACTCTCCATTCCGGCGGCATCGCGTTCCGTGGAGGGTCGGATAGGAAGTTCCATCTCCTCCGCCTTCTAGCGCCAGTCGGATAACCCGGTCTTTTCGCCCTAAGCTCCCTCACTTTGTTTTCCTCCCCAGACCAGGAAGCAAGCTGCTCCTTCTGGCATCCCCAGCGGTTCCTTCCGCCCGGCCATTCAGCCGGATGAAGCACACACCACCAGCCACCTCCCGAACGGACGCATCGACAGCACTTTCCCTCCCACTCTCCCTTCCCATCTCTTCCCGGCTCAGCTAGACCAGCCCGCAGCAGCGAAGTCATCAGCACTCAGCGAGTGCTTTGGACCTGACGTCCGTTCGGCAGCAAAACTATTCTTTAGCCACAGCACAGGCCCTGCCACGCCTCCTCATGCTGCAGCATTGAACCACCACCTGTCTGGCGTCCACCAGGAACCTCATCTTGTCAGGTGCAGGCGTGAACCTTTCTACCATTCTTCCCTCCCTTCCTATTCCCTCTCATAACCGGGATCTAGTTTTGCGCCCGAACTGGTTTTTTCTCTAAAAATTCTGGCCCAGCATCAAAAACCCTGTCATTTCGAGTTCACCGTAGCTTTTACCAACTACGGAAGTCATCTGTTTTAGCGTTCCCCAGCCGACGCAAAGAGCTGAGCGACTACCTGGCCATCATCGCCCGGTCTAGCCGTATCCCTACGGGGAGCTCATTTCTACACATATCACCGGCTGTTTTCAGCTAAATCGCTGCCAGAGTCGGCCTCTGGAACCAAAACCCCTACTGGGGCTTTCGATATGGAGCTCCATAACAGCGTTTTTTCTAGGACTTAAGCCATCTTGTCCCCTCTGCAATAGCCCCAGTCACGGGCGCGGCCCCGAGTGTCCACTAGTCAACCCGACCATCAACTCCCCAGCTTTTAGGAGACCATCTTCCTATAAACCACCCCTCAGCTATCTTCAGCGGCCGACCTAGCCCTCAAGCCCTCGCACCCAGGACCATGCAGTCCTACTGGACTGCTTGGTCGTGCTTCAAACAGTTCCATGCAAAGCACTCACTACCATTTCCCAGTTTCGATGCAGTCACCATATCATCATTTATCACTTGCGCCCACACTTCACTTTCGGGATCAAAGTCTCTTCCATTAGAGTCTACCTAGCTGGCATTCATTTAGATCTACAAACTCCTCCACGGCTCGAATGCCCTTCCTTCTCTGACACCAGGATAGGCTTGTTAATCAAAGGTATCCGTAGGCAACAGCCAGTCCCCAAGACTCCGCCTTCCCATTACCTCAAGCATTCTCGCCACCTGCCTCGCTACCCTTCGCAAAGGGTTCATGTCACCCGCATTCCGATTCCACCATCTCCGTTATGTTTCTACTGCCCTTTTTGGGCTGCTGAGATGTAGCGAGTTTACATGCCCTTCGTCTCTCTCCATTCCCGATGTCCACCCGTGCATCACAGCTCTAGAGCAGCTAGACCAAGACACCATTCGATTTACCATCAAACAGAGTAAAACCGATCAGGTCGAAAAGGACCTCCATATCCATTTAACTCCGCCTCAGATCTTCAGCCTTTCCAATACCTATCTCACTACATCTCATATCGGTCAGCTCAAGCTTCGTCTACTAGCCCACTCTTCGTGTCAGACGAAGGGCTACCCATCACTCGCCACAGATTCCAGACACTCTTAAAAAACATTCTAGTCAAATCTGGTTTTCCCATGGATCGCTACTCCGCACACTCCTTCAGGATAGGAGCTGCCACAACAGCTGCGCTCAACGGCTTATCGGAGCAACAAATTAAAATACTGGGCCGTTGGTCCTCGGATGCCTACCAGTCTTACATCCGCTCAATCTAGCGGATTTCACGACTCGCTCAGCAAGCACTTATGTAGTTGGTAGCGGCCTTTCTCTGTGATCTTTTGGGGTGCAAGCGGTCATCGCTCTATCGCGATATCCGCTCCAGGCACTCCAGGACCACGGACAGCTACCTTGCCAAACACGCACTCCTCCCATACATTCTAGTCTAGCTGAAGCAATCATATAGAAGGGCGAACTAGTGAAATGATGTTTTATAAACAAAGTTCGGGTGGAGCCTTCGGGATGATTGACAGCAATTAACTCACCAACTGCCGCCGCAGGGTAGGCCTATTTAAGCCGACCTCCTTTTCCATCGTCCACACGCTCCGGCGTTCAGAAATCATCCCCCTCCTCCCCTACTCCTCCATTTCACCAATTGCCCTGTTACTCATCCTCCTTACACAGGGGGATGCAAGCGGTCATCGCTCTATCGCGATATCCGCTCCAGGCACTCCAGGACCACGGACAGCTACCTTGCCAAACACGCACTTCTCCCATACATTCTAGTCTAGCTGAAGCAATCATATAGAAGGGCGAACTAGTGAACTGTTGGATATAGTCGCCAGATGTGGATATTTGGAGGTAAGGATAGCCTTCAAGAAACAAGGTTATCGCAGTTGCTGTTAGACATACGGCCCTTCTCCAGTCTCTCTCAAAATCAAAACACTCCCAATTCACGCTTGGACTTTACGATTATGTTTCTAAATGTTGGGACTGATCAGGGGCGCAGGAGGCACGGGGGACGTGGGGGATATGTCCCCCAGTGCTGAAGAGACAGCCGTCGTCCCCATCACTTTTGATAAGGAAAAAAGCCTTATAGGTACGCTAAATAAATAATAACATATAGGATTTGCGCTAACTATGTAAAACTCTCCATTAACAGCATCACATCACTAACCACAGCCATCTACAGCTACTGTAAGACGGCACAATCTCATATTCACTCTGTTGGATATCTGAAGCCAGTTTGTCTACTAACAATCATAAAATAATCCAGGCTACTTGCTTAGCATAAATCAGGCTACTTGCTTAGCATAAATCATTCATCATCATCTTTATTTGAGTCAGGCTGGTATTCGAGGCAGGCTTTTTTAAATATTTCTAACCTGCATTTAGACATGCGTTTCGTTTGGAGCGGCATACCGGTATCAAAAGCATTTTCGGTTTGGTTTGGGATTTAATTTACTTTTGGACTGTTTGATTATATTGCTAAATGTTGGGACTGATGGGCACTGAAATCTGGGAGATATTTGATGGTTCACTGTTAAGTTTCATGCAGTTGAAAAAGTGTCGGGATTTCCACTACTGTTTAATGCGAGACAAGGCAGCCCTTCATTGAATAGGGGTTGTGCTGTAATGGAAACCGTTTTGCGTAGCCAAGTAGCCTAAATTGAGTTATTGTTTAATTATGCATGATTTAGTACTTTTTTTTATAAAATTTGTAGGCTGGAATGCCTTGAGTCGCAACAATTGTGTTTAAATGTAGTAGGCTTCAGCCTCTGGCAATTAGCTCGAAAGGGACGGCAAGAGAATGAGCTTGAGAACGTGTGTTGGAGACCCATGGTAGAAAAACGACTTTTCTTTGCCAACCGTAGGCTATTAATCCAACCAACATAATACAATACCATACATATAATAAAATGTTAAGAAGAGGTGTTATTTCATTGAGAAACAATGTCTTCTAGTGGACTGATGGCAATTGTTGGTATGGTAGGCAATTGTTACCCCAACTTGTATGGGAACCTGCCTTTATTTGTCCTGCTATAAATAGAATCAATCCCGGGCATAATTTGAGGATTTATGGTAGTGCTCAACTCCTCCTGCTCAGCATGACATCAGCTGTTATGTTTATTGATAACAAACTAAACTAGCCTATTTATCAACTCGTTTTCACTAGCCTAACTATAAAATACAAGTCTATCAACGTTTTTGTTCTAAGACATTTATTTCAAACATAATTTCAAGACACAAAATGGATACTTCAGTTACCTTGGTGCATAAATCCCAGAGAGTAGGCTACCACACCCCAGAGTGATGGCTTAGCGTTCTTATCCGTTCAGTGTGGGGTATAAACAAGCTGAGAATTTAGCGGTGTCACATCTGCCTGTCAGAGACGTGGGGAGCTCTTTGAAGCTTGGGATAATGTACTAGGCTACAGTAACAGTATTTTATTTTACTTCTTATGTATTTTTTTTTCCAATATTATAAATACTTTGTTTAAATGTTGTTGGAACAAATAGTTGATTATAAAGGCAACTTTCTGTTGCAATTTTCTGTGTGTTCTGGACTGGTAACTTGTTAAGCAAACACTTGTTAAGTTCTAACGTTGCATAAATATTAACTGCAAACAAACAGTGGAGAGTTGATTTGGTTTATACCAGACAATTTAAGTAGGCCTAACTAGGCTATTTGATCATGTAGTCTATGTTTGGATCATAGGCATGATGATTCATTCATGGCTTCATAAAATATCAACATCCCATGTTGCTTTTTTCTACCATTGGCCCAAGTAGTGACCAGTATTCTACCATTGGCCCAAGTAGTGTGAAATAAATCTAAAAAAATTAAATAAAAGTAGAATTGCACATAGCAAGAAGCTGGTCTGAGGGCAGATCTGGCATTGTGCTCATCTCACAGTTTTCACCATTTTTATCAAAAAATATTTTGAAAACAATCAATGGTATTATCTTAATATTCTGGCAAGTTTAAAATACGATGGTCGAAAGTGGGCCAGAGGTGGCGATCCGATATCTGGAAATCTGATCTCACTATGGGTTTGTGTTTACAATTTGGTCCCCCTCACTTTCAAATTATCTCCTGCGCCCCTGGGACTGATGGACACTGAACTCTGGGGGTTATTTGAACGTTCGTTGTGAAGTGGTTTACTGTAAAAGGAGCGTCGGATATCCCGCCTGTCTTTGCACAATTATAGGGCCATGATAATGCATGCGCTAGCCTGAAGTCGAGAGAAAGCCTAAATAAATATGCAGACATGTTATGTGCAATTCAACAACTGCACGCCTGACATATAAAAGATATAGGCCTAGCCTACATTATTGTGTAGTAAATTGAGTTTATCCAACCTGCTGGCAAGACAAAATGCGTTGCACATGGCTATTCCATTGTCCTCTAAAATGCAATATAAGCAACTATATCGCACATCCAGTTTGAACACCGGATGGGAACTCAGCGTTCACTGAAGTGGAACTGGAGCATAAGAATTGGGGTTATTTGACGGGCGTTCACTGAAGTGGTTTAGGCTACTGGAGCATAAGAATTCCGCCTGTCTTTGCGCATTAATTGGCCATTGATTGACGGGCATTAATTAATTAATATAGGTGGCCTGCACGCACAGAGCCTGCTGGCAAGACAAAATCGTTGCACATGGCTATTCCATTGTCCTCTAAAATGCAATATAAGCAACTATATCGCACATCCAGTTTGAACACCGGATGGACACTGAACTCTGGGGGTTATTTGGTTTCGCTAGAAGTGGTTTACTGTGTGCTGAGGCCGGATATCCCGCCTGTCTTTGCAATAAATTATAGGGCCATGATAATGCATGCTTTCTAGCCTGAAGTCGAGAAAGCCTAAATAAATATGCAGACATGTTATGTGCAATTCAACAACTGCACTTGGACATATAAAAAAGGATATAGGCCTAGCCTACATTATTGTGTAGTAAATTGAGTTTATCCAACCTGGTTGGCAAGATAAAATGGCGCTGTAATATGGCTATTCCATTATCCCTCTAAAATGCAATATAAGCAACTATATCGCACATCCAGTTTGAACACTGGATGGACACTGAACTCTGGGGTTATTTGAACGTTCACTGAAGGGTTTAGGCTACTGGAGCATAAGAATTAGTTTGTTTGATGCATGGAGTTTCCGACCGTTTTTCCCCTGAGAGCTTAGAGAATAAAATGAGGAGCGCTACCTGTGTTATACATAATGTGTAACATTTATTCACATGGCCAGTTCAAAATCACCTAAGGTTTTGACTGAAATGTGTGCCGATATAAATTATTGGGAAAAACATTGTTTAGTGGATGGCGGGTGGATTGTTGATGTAGCTGCAGGTACAGATGACATGACTACAGCTCATCCATGTATTTAGGATGTTGGAATTTGATAGGATATAGGAACTGCAGAGATAAATTGAAAATGAGGATTGGTAGCCTAATGTCGGAATAGCGGTACTAAAAAAAATCGGAGTAGGGGCATGTCTAAATAGAGGCATGTCGTAATAACGGTATGTCATAATAGAGGGTTGTTGTAATAACGGGATGTCGTAATAAAGAGTGAACCCCAAGCAGTGTAGCTTTCTGAAGCGGTGCTTTTTGAAGCTAATGTAAGATCAGCCCATTTGGTCCGCTCCTGCTGCGGCTGAGGTAAGCTTATGCAGGGATTAAAGTATTCCGGCTCTTAACAAATACCACCAATATTGTTGTGTGGCAATAAAAGTATCCAGGGTTTGTGCAAGTAGCCTAAATATATAAATACTTTAAGGACATAAAATCCTTAACGTGAAAAAGCTTAACGTAGCTTAATGTCCCAAAACGGCAACAAGTCGTTTTATCCGCTCATTATAAAGAAAGTTTAACGTGTCCCAAAAACAGCTATCAATTAATCACCAAACGTCTTATAAACAAGTCTTGCCAGGAGCAAAACCTTGCAAAACAAATTGATGAAAATAGACCTACAGTGGGGCAGTGCTTCGACTTGGCCAGCTTCCCTCGCGGTCAGCGCGCGGGATCACGCGACTTTAATTTGTATTTTTTTCAGTGGCGCTGCAACGGCATTGCAACAACCCAAACAACCGGCAGATGTCTCAAGTGAGCAGGGTGTCTCGTAAAAAGAAATGGAGCCTGGAAAACCCTACACAGACTTCACTACAGACTTTAGCAGACTGGTTTAAAAATAATTTAATAGCCAGAAATATGCCTGCCCTGCCCTAATAAAGAAATATTTGGTTAACTGCGAGTGAATCCCGTTTGCAGCCATAGAAGAAACGCAGGACAAATTAAACATTCTGGTTTTCTCCGAGTGCAACGATGATAGACAGACATCATTTGGACAAAATATAGAGCATATTAACCTCCGTTGCTCAGCCAAATGCCTTCCTGTTACGTCCTGTGATCACGGAGTTACAGGCGATAAATGATTTTTGATGGTCACAAGGTTACTTCATTAGCGTTTATTTTTTTGAATATTAAAGAGTGTTTTTCATTTAAAGGCTTGACTTTGCGCTTATTCAGTAGAGCATTTAGTGCTCTCCCCAATCCCAGACGTTCACATTGCATGTTTGTTTGTAATGGATTAGAGATGCACCGATTGCAATTTTCTGGGCCGATACCGATTTCCGATTTTTCATAGAGTTTGACCTGCCGATACCGATTTTAGCCGATTCCGATTTCATTTCTTCTAACCATTTTACAGCACACACACAAATAGTTATTTTCTATCTTTTCTTTGATAGAACATGTTAATATAGACATGTAATCAACTTATCAATAATGAAATGGCTCTTAAAAAAAATGGAACTGGTGAGCAGACAGATTCTTCTTCAAGTCTAACTTTAGTTGCAGTATCAAATTCTGGAATAAGTTAAGTTATGGAACACCCATTTTATTCTTCTCACATCCAATATCCAACTAAAGATATAAGAAAAATTGTCATGATACATTTGAACATGCTACCATGTAACATATTTTCATATGCATTGATGAATTTATGGGATGGCGAGTGAAAAGTGGTTGTAGCCTAGGCTATCACCAAACACAGGGGAGGAGAAGTGCTAATAGCGATTAGGTGCTCCACCATATATGAAAACAGTGCACGTCTGTTTTGCAGTGAAAAAATTAAATCCAAATTCCAGTTAAATGCATCAATTAGGCTATAGGCCTAGAAACTTTCAGAGACGGCTGATTCAGTATTCAGAGCATCAGTTTTCTTCATTGTAGGCTACTATGTCAAAAGCAACTTTAACGTTTGTTTGCCTTTCTAATAGGCTATCATTTGTTCACTTTCACGACATCCACTTCTCAATCTACTAGGGTATTTTAAGGCATAGCCCTAGTCTACATGCAGTAAATAGTAAATAGAGTATTTTTTTTAAAGTGGAGTAGAACTACTAGTGCTACTGTATGTTGCTACTTGTTGACATCTTATTATGTAGCATATGATCGCTAAACTTTGATTATTTTTAATGTCGCAATCGGTTATCTCCGTTCAGCAGCGCTTGTGGTTCAGCTGTGGGCACGCAATTAGCGGCAGTGACGGACGGTGATGAGCGATGTTTACGTAGCCTAATGAAGTGACAGCTTAGTAAATTCCACGCAGTAGGCCAATGGCAAAGCACAGCGTTTGCTGCATAGAAAAACTCCTATTAGCGCTTTCTTTATAGCCCTACATCCAGCCCTGAGTGTTGGCCTGGTTGCTAGCTTCTTCAAACTTTGCAAACTCAGCTGGGTGTTTACAATTTTGGCGCACAAGTGCATTTGACCGGGATAAAATCGGCATGTCTCAGACTGACCGGCCGGTCGCCAGTCATGGCCGATCACGTGAAAATCGGCCGATTCCGGTCACCAGCCGATCTATCAGTGCATCTCTATAATGGATGCAACTGCGAGATAGGCTATGCGTTTGACGGCAATGAGTTGTTAACAGACATGAACCAAGACATATAGCCCAGCAGCAATCTAGGGACTGTTCGTTATTTATTGAAGGGGCCACCGGAGGAATTTTGAGTGCTTCAGTTGGAAGTTGCATGACCCTCTCTTGCCTGCTAGAAATTGTTCAATGACCCTCCGACAGAATTGTTAAAAAAGACATGACCCTCCCCTGCCAATTGTCGCTGTCTTCCGCCCGCACAGCCACACACTGTGATAACGTTCTTAAATCAATCTTTTCCGTGAGCTTGCATGCCAGTCCTTCCTTTTCAAATGTGTTGCGCCTGTTTGCACAATTTCACAAATAATCATATGTGATTAATAATATGACAAATAATCCCTGTGCACGGGGACCGAAACAATGCATGCCAACTTTTTCCGTGTTTATCACGTATTTTAACTTTCCCCCGCTGTCTTGCCGTTTTAATGTTTTCCCGTAGAATATCCCATATTTTAATACTCTCATAACAGCCCTGCCATCAGGCCTGTCTCTGTGTTGCCCTGTGGCTACCCCTTGCCCTTCCAACGAAACAGATGTCTTCAAATCATCGTTTTCCTTGCTTGAAGGCGAACTTAGAGTAATGTTAACCTATTTAAGTTTAACGGCGTGATTGTCGTGAGAGCACGATTCATTGGCGCTTGCATGTTCGGCCTTGTGTCTACGTGCGCACCTGAGGCTACTCAGCTACAAGAGAAATAATTTCCCCTGTTTGTATGTTCACTGCAAGTTGGCATACCATAACTTACCAACTCTGCACTGTAGACCCTAACTGGCTATTTATATTTTTCTGTGAAATAAGCAAATGTATTTGTTCAACTTTATGAAGCAGAATTACGCATAGGCTACTTGGAACATAATACATTTGACAAATGACTGATGTATGTTGCTAGTGACAAAATATTAACTTTCAGTGTTTTACGATGTCTTTTTATCATCGGGAAGTGTTTTTCCCCATGCATTTATTCTAGGTTACAGTCAGTGACTGCCGTGAGAGAAGCGGGTTCTGTGTTTCGTTCATGTCAGTGACTGACGCGAGAGAAGCGGGGTCTGTGTTGTGTTGCGTTGCGTTAATTTATTTTCATTGGGCATACCTTGCCGTGCCGTCCACAGCTCTTCAGTTCTGACAAAGCCAAAATTACTGTTATATGTATGGTTATATTGCTTGACGGGGGGATCCCAAGCAGCTTTCAGCCATAAGGCTACTTTGAGAACATTTCAATTCACCCGACACTAATATTCAAAATGTTGAAAACTATTTCGGCGTAGCCTATAAAGCAGTTTAATTAAATGGAATGTTAGTTGTAAACAAACAAGCTACTTGGTGAGGCTTGGCCTCACAGATGCACTCGTGCCTTAGATGGCAGGAAAAATCTTCACGATAGGCCTATTAACTAACCACCCGATTCACGAGTGGTTGGGGGGAAGGGGGGCCATCAGACATTTGTGCCCAGTTAATCCGGCCCTGTCCCCAAAAAATCACACCTTCCCACCTCTGACAGCTTAAAAGAAGTCAAGAGGACTCCTTACTCACAGAACTATTCACAAACCTGCGGCATTTTGCCATGTTTTGAAATCCTATGCAGCTACAGGAGCTTCCAATCGCGAGGAAGCAATTTTGCATTGTAGGCATAACTAACATGCAATAACGCCGCCAACAACAACCAAAACTAGGCTAATCATTGTCAACATGTAAATTAAATGTAACATTATTGTGAATCAAATTAAAATGTTCTCTTTTGCAAACGTAGGCATAGTAACAGAATAATTTAATAATGTTACAAAGATACTACATCAATCCATATGTTTCATTAGGCTACTAGGCTATTTGTTTTGCATTGATTCATTTAGGCTAGGCCTTTTTATTCAGGGGCCGTATTCACAAAGAATTTTAAGGCTAAAAGTAGCTCCTAACTGGCGAATTTAGGAGCAACTCCTAAAAATAATGGGCGTGTCACTCCTAACTTTAGGACTCCTAATTTTTTCACAAAAAGTAATTCACGAAGCATTTTAGACCTAAAAGTAGCACCTAAGTCTAGGACAGCTTAAGTCCAGAGGATTCCTAACTCACTAAGACCTATTCATAAACAGCTTTTTTGTGGCATTTTACGTTGCAATGTTTTGAAATGCGTAGCCTATGCGCAACAGGAGCTTCCAATCGCGAGGGAACCATTTTGCATTCATAAAAGGGATGCAATAACGCCACCAACAACCAAAACTACTCATTATTAACATGTAAATGAAATGTAATGTTTCATTGTGAATCAAATTAAAATGTTCTCCTCTTTGCAAACGTAGCCTAGGCATATGGTGACAGATTAATTTAATAATGTTGCAAAGGTAGGCTACTGCATCAATCTATAGGTCTATGTTTCATTAGGCTACTAGGCTATTTGTTTTGCCTTACTCTTTATTCATTTATTCAGTTATTAATCATCTTCCGTCCTTCGCACTACTTGTGTAGCACGCATTCTCCGACCTGTCACCTGTCACTCATCATCGGAAGAGAGGTGTTTGGAATTCCTGCGTTACAATCGTCAGCCAATCAAGGTGGTCACTTCAGTCAAGCTCGTGCATGAGTAATGACGTCATCCATAGCCAGGAAGACTCACTCCTAGTTTAGGAGTTGTCTGAAAGGCTTTATGAATAACTTTTAAGAGAAAACTCCAAGCTAAAATCTTTAAGTGCGATTTAGGAGTAGCCTACTCCTAGTAGTATGATAAAAGCCTTTGTGAATAGCCTACGGCCCCAGTTATTCATCATCTTCCGTCCTTGTGTAGCGCACACATTCTGAGACCTGTCACCTGTCACTCATCATCGTAAGGGAGGTGTTTGGAATCATGCCCGTGTTACAATCATCAGCCAATCAGCCAATCAAGGTGGTCACGCTTGCCCATTTACCCAAATTAATGGTCGAATATTACTGATGATCATTGTTATTTAAGAACATGCAGTGTGCGTAGGGTACCAAAAACATCTTGCTCGTAAAAAAGCATCATAACGCACATTCTGGCAGGTCTGTTATTTACTGTAGGCTGCACAAACCACAGGCCTTTATTTTGGGCAAGCCTGCATTCATTCATTCATTCAACCTTTATTTATTCTTGGAGGGTCATTGAGGGAAGCCCTCATTTTCAATGAAGCCGAGATTACAGAAGTTTTAAGCAAAGCGGCTCCACAAACAAGACAACATTCGAGGCCTTCTGTTGAAGAATTTTATATAAAGCCTGCGCTAACAGTAATCCTTCTGCCCCTGATAGGCCTACCATTGCTGTGGATAGTGTGGAATGTTCAAGTAATAACACAATCCAATGTGTGTCTCAATTGTCCCCCGCTGACCACCTCACACATTTCTCT
This sequence comes from Alosa alosa, assembly GCF_017589495.1. Taxonomy (NCBI): domain Eukaryota; kingdom Metazoa; phylum Chordata; class Actinopteri; order Clupeiformes; family Clupeidae; genus Alosa; species Alosa alosa. The sequence continues at coordinate 33,863,992 of NC_063200.1, forward strand.
AGATTTTGCAACGAACTTACATGACACAATGCCATAAAATATGCCAGTTTTAGGACACAGAATAATGTTTGTAATGATGTAGGCCTACGTTTAACAGTAACAAGTGTAATGAGCTATTCATTGTCGAAGGTGCATGGTGAAATGAAATTCTTACTTTGGAAAACAAACATTTGCTGATATCATCGCCGATCATCAGAATATTGCAACAGATTCTGTGTTCTGGAGTGCAGGTAACTTGTTAAGCCAGTTGTTCTCAAACCTTTATTTCATTCCCCACTTTGATCAAGGGGCATGACTGATGATAGTGGAGATAACGTGTTATCCCGAGGCTTTTGCAAGTCAGCATCTTCGACGGTAGTCTATTAAAAATATAAGTTTTCGATGTCCCAAACGGAGAGCCATACTTTATTGTTTTTAACGATCTCTATGCTACTCACAAAAATGTAGGCATGGGGACACGATAAAGTAAGCTGTCAAACTGCCGTGTGTTAAATTATTGTGATTACGAGCCAGTGGTTTTCAAACATCATGCGTGACTCGGACATCTAACTAAATGCAACAGGCTCATATCGTCCTCGCATTCGCAAAATGAGGACCAGTGTTTTGTCAAATTGCAAATAGCTATTCGTTTTAACTATTTTTTTTATGATAGTATGAAGTGCTTTTTGTATAGGCTACTATCTTAATCTGGGGAAAGTGGCGCGTCTGCAGTCAGCCAAATATGAATGTAATTCTGCGGCATAAAATAGATGTATTTGTTTATTGTACAGAAAAATAAAAATGACATGTCAAGCAGTCAATTGACTACATTGCAGTCAAGAAGTAGGGCAAATTAAGACACTGTTTTGATTTGCGTAGTTGCGTTACCCCCAACACTGACAATAACATAGACAGCAAATGAAGATATTTTTTCGTTTTGTGGAGCGGCACTGGTAGGCTATTAAAAGCAGATTTCGATTTTCGCTACCACCGTGTAGTCAAGCCTTAAGCCATACCCAAGTAGCCTTAATCGAGGTAATGTTTAATTACGATTTATTTTGTTATTGAATTCGTAGGCTGGGATTCCTCTCGGTAACAATTAGCCTACGTTTAAAGGTAGCCTAGCCTCCTGCTTTTTCAGAAGGGGCGGCAGTCAGGCTACTGACAGATCGATGTACAGTGGCTGAAAGTGGTACTAAAGCTTCAAGCAGCTTCACGCCTCGTAATGCGCGACTGAAGTGGCCATTTGAAAGCGATGCCCACTGTAATTTGTAGTCAGTTATGGATTACATTTCAAAGTAATCTGACCCAACCCTGATAATACATATGGAAAACATAATTATGTTTGGACTATGGTTCTACTATATACATTCTGTATAGAATAGCTGTGAGTGCATAATACATATGGCTGGAAGTTTAGCCTATTTATCTTATCTAGCCACAAGTCTCTCCTTCACCGGCTCAACTCCTCAGTCTCCTTCCCTTCCTGTTTTCTGACAGTGGGTAACTCTAGGGCTCTTTGCTGCTGTTAGAACAGCTGTGTATTACACAACATAGGCCTACTATTGTGTTACATTTTGTAAAAATAAATAAATAAATACCCTACAACGATAATACCAGCGCTGTCGCACGTGTCAGTTGACAGCTGCATTAAATAGGCTTGGTTATGTCAACAATAAATGGTTATGTCAACAATATGGCTGCTGCGAACATTATTAAATGATTATTACGTAGATTGAATAAGCCCAATTGTTCCCGACGTCTGAACGAAACCAGGGACACTTAGATAAAAATGAGTGCCTGGCAAGCGTCTGGACCTGCGAATGGTTTGGGAAATACTTACATGGCCTGGAGGGGTTCAGGCTGATCACAGATCACAAACCATTAGTCCCGTTGATGAACACTGATGAACTCCAAAGACCAAACAGAACTATTTAGGTGTCTCTGACTACTACTCACAGCTTCTCCATACGCCCACCACCACTACCACCCAAATAGTCACAAAGCTGCAAGCTACTTGCATGCTATGGAGTAGCAGACAAAGTGGTCAGTGACAACGGCCCACAGTTTTCTAGAGAAGAGTTCAAAGAATTGCCCCGTGAACTAGACTTCACACACATAACATCAAGCCGCACCACCCTCAAGGCAACAGGCATGCCTAAAGGATGGTGTAAATAGCCAAAGGGATCCTGAAACTAAAAGACCCTCTCCTGGCGTTCATGTGCTCCAGATCTAGAGTAAGCCCAGCCGGAGCTCTTAATGGGCTGCAAAATTTGAACCACTGCCTACTCTTGACTGCAACCTGCTACCTAGGTGGCCAAACAAGCAAACTATCACAGCTAGGGATGTGTCTGAGAAAAGGAAACAAACCCACTATTATAACCAACATCACAGAGTGAGAAACCTTCCACCACTACGGTCAGGGGTTCACGTCCTCACCAGACTGGACAACCAAATGTCTTGGGTCACTACAGCTGTGGTGACTGGCGAAAGAATCACGCCAAGATCCTACCTTGTGTAGACAGACCGGTTAAGCGACTGGACTTGTGAAAGGTTGTGTCATCCTGGACATCCTTGGGTAATAGGAATAACAGAAGTATTGTTTTAATAAGGCTTATGTGATATGATTGCCAGGATGTTGATACGTCATCACATGATGCTTGCAAGGGTACGTGTGTACGATTACAAAGAAAGTTAAGTAAAAGTTACGTTGAGATAACATGGAACCAAAGTGTGGATATTCGCCTTTATTAAAAATGATTAAGATTAAGATTATTAAGATAGGGCCCATAGTGGCTTTTTAGCACCACACACACCATTCACACTGGCAAGTTTTGTTAAGCAAGTGGATGTTCATTTCAGGAAAAGTGCACAAATGTGGTCAAGTATAATTTGTCAAAATGTCAAGTTATCTTGATAAATTGTCATGTTTTAATTTGACAGACAATTTTGTGAGAATCAAACATATGGCATTATATTTTCTTAATAAAATAAAAAAATGAGAGGAACATTTTCCAGCTGGAATGGAAATTTTATTTCACTATCTGGACCCCTGATAATGTCCATATCACTTTATATGGACCAGGGGTGCTGATATTCTGACTCTGATTTTCAGCCTCTTCCACGCAATTCTTATGTAATTTTTACAGAAGTGGCCATCTAAATTTCTTACAGTATTAGGCTCATTTCAACCCTCTTTCCTTGAGTTTAACATAGCACCCTTCCTCTCCCTCAATTTAACTTGCGGCCACAGGGTCAGAAGAAAATTCGTTAGAGTCATTGGCTGGGGGCACATTTGTATCCTCTCCAGTCACAGACAGAGTCCTCAGATATCTTTCTTCTTCTGTGTAGAAGGCTGTTTCCACCTCCCTCCTGTCACCCTCTATCCACTCCTCTTTGACTCCCCCCTCTCTCACATCCTCCTCTGTCTCAGTAGGTTCCAGTGAACTTAGTCCTAGAACGCACCTTGGTGACAAGCTTGTGGCTTGCTGTTCAGCCAGTGTAAGTGGCATTTCAGGTGCCCTGCTAGTTTTGGGACTTTCAAGAGCATCTTTACCAGTGGATTCTTTTGTATTAGTTATATCATGCATGTCATCTTCAAGAGATATTTTGTCAATGATGAGTTTCTCCGTCATTTTAGTCCCTTCAAGAGCTTTTTCAAGGGAAGTTATTTTTTCTTGACTCTTGTGCTTGTTCAGATTTACTTGTGTTGATCCTGGTGCTTCTTCAGATTTACTCTCTTTTCGATGTCTCTGTACAATTTCATCCTCAAATATCACTTGACGACACTTAATGTCTACATTTTCTTCTAATGATAAATTTGGTTGTTCAACAACTTCACAAGGGGAGGAACTGGCGCTGTTCCGAAAGAAATCTGTAACATCATCTTCGGGGTCGTTCTCAGGTTCTTTTCCAATTTGGTTTAATTTAGCTAGCTCAAACATTTCTTCAGACCACATCCTGAACCCATCTGTTTTGGCAGCACCTGTTGTTGCCTCAGCCATTTCGACTAATGGAGTCTCATCTTTCAGAACAAATTTTTCAAGGTAACAGTTGGAATCTGATTCGGACTCTTTGCTATGGAAGGACTTCTCAGAGGTCATACTGACTGTGTCCTCTTCTTTCTTCTTAGTTCCAAGAGCTTCCTCGTAAAGATCTGTGTATAAGAATGCCATTGCTTTTGGCTCCTCTAGTAGGGAAGGGTCAATAATTTTTTGGTGGACCTTGGGAGAGAAAGATAGGAGTGAGAACTGTGTCTTCATCACTAAATAAGGCACAACCACTTTCCTTTTGTAGAAACTTGGAGAGGTCATCTTTGTCCCCTTGGCACCCCTCCCCTGACTGAAAATGGTTACATTTCTCTGTGCCACCATAAAACACTTCATCCAGAAGCTCACTGACAATTTCACCTGAGGATATAGTATCCTCTTGGTCCTGGGTTGTCACTTTGGTTTTCATGACTGGCTTGACCACAATAGACTTGAAACCTTTAATATCCATAGTGTGTGGTTGATGGTGCTTGTCTTTTTTCTTGTCAGAGCCCCCTGAAGAATTTTCATCCAACAGTGTAAACATGTCAAAGTAATCAGTATCATTAACTGTCCTTTTATGCGGTAAATTGAAAGGCAAAATGGGTGCCATATCTTGTAATTCCTTTTCCTGGGTTTGTGTATCAGTTTGTTGTGGTTCTGGCTCAGAAATGACCATGTCAGGACGGCTTGCACGTCCCTCTATATCTAGTGGTTGTACATGTGACTCTTCAATGTAGGTTAGGTTGTCCTTCAGCTTTTTGCTCTCCTCTTCATCAACAGTGGCCACTTTGGGTGGCACCACAATGTTGAGTATTTCTGATCCCTCACAGACAAGACGAAACAAGCGTTGCTGTTTCTCCTCTCTTGGATCTCTTGTTTTTACCTGTGTGTTCTGCACATCTTTCATATTGGGCATGGAAACCTCCACCATTGCTGGTCTATCAGTCAGCTCATGCAAGTTCTGAGAAGCTACTACATGCTCTCTTTCGCTCATCTGTTCTTTGTCCTTTTTCTTCCTAATTGTGTGAATCTCATCCATGATAAATATTATTTTCCCTGCATTTCTAGATTTGGGTATTTTACAACACTCTATTTTGCTAGAGAAAACGTCGCAACCTCTGCTGCTGGCCCTTGATGTCCAGGGGTTGATGCAGGGACTGAAAGCAGTTTCCCACATGATGCCACTGTCCTCTCTTTGAACAGTTACCATGGAGAAGGTGGGGTCCATCATCAAACACTGAAGTTTAGGCTGTACAGTCTGGTCTTGGATCACTTCCTTCAAACTGGTGAGAAAGGGTAAACACACTGTAAAATCTTCATAAAACCTAAAAGTGAATTCATTAATAATGGAATTTTCTTTGTAACTGCGAAACTTGTTTAATATTCAGCTGTGAATGTTTAAAAAATACAGCTGGAGAAGATCATGGGCATGTTATCACATCTGGTATGATTACCAATTAAAGTTCCAGTTACAAAACAGGTTAAAGTTTGTTTCTTTGTGCCCTAGATCAAAAGTTACAGCATTTTGAAGATAATGACAAGTGGAGTGTCAGACATTAGGATTTTGTGCTCTTGAAAAGCACTGACTTTTTTTCTCATTCTTTTGTTGTTTTATGTTATGTTCCTTTTCATGGGTTTGACATAAAAATGAAGGAAAATATATCTAAAGGGTTTTTAGGAAATATGCTGTTCTGTAAATGTGTTACTGTAACTCTGTTAGTATGAAATGCAGTATTTTCCCCCCTCCCTCAATGGCAAAAATGCAAAAATGAAAATAATTTCCAAAAGAAAGCATCTTGGTAGGACACTTGATTTAGTATATTTCATTTGAAAATGTTCATGACCATATAAGAAATATTCTCAGGTTAAGTAAAGTAAAGGTGTGTAAAGTAGCAAAGTAGCAGAATTCTTTCTATATCTTTGACTGAGATGTTCTGAACAGCACTACATTTGATGTGTATGGTCATGCTGAAAGTCTCTGGGTGCATGCCAAGTTTTGTAAAATTCTGTCCATGGGGGGCTATGAAATAAATTAATAACATGTACATAGTGGCTACACCCATCGGCTTGTGGCTGGTGGTGTTGAGTGAAGGGTTGCTGGTAGGGATGTAGACACACAGTGCTCACTCTCACACACACACACACACATATACCCCCAATTCACTTACATACGAATAGCATGAGATGTAAAAGCAGAGTATAGAGAAAAATTGACATTTAATATTTATGGAGAGAATGTGCTGGACTGAGTGCCGGTCATATTTTGTACTGCTATGCAGCACATTTACTTTGTGTTTTTTTTTTTTCATTCATTATGATAAAACATACTATTACTAATGAATACATGATTACAATTTTTGGAAACAATTTACATCTTGTTTTAACAATAGGAACATTTATAACTCCATTACCATGACTTATGAAATATAGTACGTCAAACTTTGCCAGTCACAAAATCTTTGTTCTTATTATAGGAAACAAGTATATAATCACTTCTTGAGTATTTTTAGGGCACAAGCACCGAAGGGCACAAGGCCCTATTGTTTTTGTAAGGTTTCTCATTATTGTTATTCTACTTTTTTGCTTTCCTTTTTTGAAGTGGCTAACATGGTTGAAAACTCTTGAAATTTGGCACACACGTCAGGTGTCATGCAACACAGATAGGTACAAGTGCTTGACCCCTGGGCGTGGCCCAGGGACTCGCTAGCGCCCCCTTAGGTGACTGATCCTGTGGTTGGCATATATTTTCAGGTTGTTAACATGGTCGAAAACTCTTGAAATTTGGCACACACGTCAGGTGTCACGCAACGCAACTAGCTACAAAAGCTTGGCCCCGGGAATGGCCCAGGGACTCACTAGCGCCCCCTTATGCCCCCTTAGGTGTCCGATCCCGTGGTGGGCATATACTTTCAGCTAGACACACAAAATTTGGTAGGTGTCTGTATCTCCCCAAGATGAACAACTTTCGTATGTACAATGCATTAGCCACACCCAACAGGAAGTGAGGTATTTGGGATTTTGTGCAGACTAATATTTGATGAAATATGTGATGAATTGTGATGCCAAAAGAGGGGCTTCCTATGGGTGAAAACGCATGGAATTTGGCACACCCATCAAGTGGTACAGTGAATAGACAGGGACAAAAGCTTGGCACCGGGCGTTGCCCAGGAACTCCATAGCTCCCCCTTATGTCACTGTGACTTGTGGTTGCCATATAGTTTTAGATACACACACCAAATTTGGTGGGTGAATGTGACTCCCAAAAACAAACAACTTTTGTATTAACATGCCATTAGCCACGCCCACAGGAAGTGAGGTAATTGAGATTTTGTGCGTTGTGGACATGATCAATTTTAATATACTCCTGCTAGACGGTTGATCCGATTCATGTCAAAGTTAGTATACATGACGCCAAGATGTTTCTGATTCTAAATTGTGAAGCTTTTTTTTATATGAATATTTTATTATTCATTTTAATCCCGTTCCACACAAACAATAAATGTGACATAATTCACCATGCATGGCTTGAAATGTTTTAAATTTCACAGGTCATTGAATACCATGTTAATGATAATATCCACATGCACATAATGCATGTTTGGCATAGTGCCACCAACTGGCAACAGAAAGAATGACAATTACATTGATGTCACATGATCAATTTTAACATACTGCTCTTAGACGGTTTGTCAGATTCATGTGAAACATTATGCCAAGATGTTGCTGATGTTAAATTGTGAAGGGATTTTTGATATGTTGTAATATATTATGGTTTTAATATCTCACCACATAAACAGGAAATGTGTCATAAAGTCACAGTGTATTGAATGAATGGTCTGAAACTTCTCAGGTTAATAGATATTATGATTATGATGATATCCAGACACCCAATGGGCCTGCCTGGCATAGCGCCACCACCTGGCCAAGCAGGAAATGTGCCAGAAATGGACGATGCCTTAACTGATTAATCTGAAACTTTATAAAATATTGGATATTATTGTGATGATATTCATATGTGTAATTCACATGCCTAACATAGCGCCACCATCTCATAGTGCTCCGTCTGGCATCATGTTTTTGTTTGTTTTTATGTAATGTTCGTAATTTTATGTAATGTCATGTTCATTTTTTGTATTGTTTTTGTCTAGTTAAATGTATTCTCTTCATTTATGTTATTTTCAATAGTTGACGTGTTATTCTTAGTCCCTTTTACTGCTTCCAAGTCGGCTGATGTCGTTGGTCCATTGGGAGCTTGCTATGGCTAGAACTAGCTTTTGCCCATTTGGACATCCTTCCATCCATTCATCCGTGAACGGTGCTGCACTTCACTGTCTGGCCGAGGAGCTTTATCAGGACAGCTGGACATGGGCCTACTCTGCGTGGGATCTGCCGTGGCCGCCGAGCTGCTGCTGACCTGCGAGCTGCCATCTGCCTTGCCTGGAGTCTGGATTGAGCAGACTAGCTTCTAGCTAGCAGCTACTAACGTTCTAAACTACCGTTGACGTTGAGGAGCTCTGCAGTCTCTCGGAGTCGGAGCATCAGGCTGTCGCTGTCGGGGGTCCACCGAGTTGCTGATCTGCGGGATCGCCAATGACTTCAGACGGTTAGCTTCTATGCTTCTGTGATCTCTAGACTGAAGTAGGCCTACTAACGTCACTTACAGAAGGCCTGTGTTAACGTTGGATCCTCCGGGTTGGTCTGAAGACGCAGCTGTGTGCCATGTCATTGCCATTGGACTGAGTTGGACTAAGTTAACACAGAATTTTCTTTATTTTAATTTCTTATTTATTTTATTACTTGTTCATTTTTGTTTGTTGTCTGTCTTGTATGTCTACCGTTAGGTGTCTCGGGTACGCTGGCGATTAGGCTACGCCGCTCCATCAGGCATCTTTTGTCTTGTGCGTCAATTGTTATGTTGTAAATTTGTTTGTTTGTCTTGATGTCGCGGGTACACTGGCGACTACACCGCTCCGCCCGACATCTTTTGTCTTTTAGTTATGTGTCTTGTTTGTGGAGCGCTTTGTGTTGCACTTTGTGCATGTTAAATGCGCTATAAAAATAAAATTGACTTGACTTGACTTGACCATCTGGCCAAGCAGGAAATGTGCCAAAAATGTTCAATGCTTTTACTGATTGATCTGAAATTTTACACAAAATTAGATATCATGATGATGATATTCATATGTCTTTTTAACATGCCTTGCATAGCGCCACCAATTGGCAAGAGAAGGAATGTGTTTTTTCCAAGTCTGTTGGATATTACTAACAGATGCATCAGATTAATCAGATTAGGTGTATATGACATCCAAACACCCAATATGCCGGTGTAGCATAGCGCCATCAACTGGCCAGTCAGAATAGTTTTTGGAATTTATTTACAAAATTTTAATTAAATATCATTATTTTGATGATATTCACATGTTTAATTTCCATGCCTAACATAGTGCCACCATCTGGCCAACCAAAAAGTGTATCAGAAATGTTCTTTGCTCAAAATGAATGGTCTGAAATTTCTCAGGTTAATATATATCATGATTATGATGAGACTCAATGGGCCTGCCTTGCATTGCGCCCCCACCTGGCCAAGCAAGTAAATGTGCCAGAAAATAAAATGCAAAAACAAACAGCACACGCATCAAATATGTACATGTCACAAACGCACCACGTCGGTGCTTTGTTGGATTCTGAAATGTCACGGGTTGCAGCCCGGAGGTGCTTGGGCCCGCCATTGCCGTGGTATCGGATTTTTAAAAAAGGCATTTAGAACATGTTTGATAATGGTGGAGGTTATTGTACAGTATTGGGAATATAGGATAGTATTGGACAATACAGTTTTGAATGTTAAAAGTGAATAAACTCATTTGAGAGGTGGATAAACTCTAATAAGAGGTGGGTAGGTGGGCCTAAACTCTATTTCTGAAATGTCAGAGGTGGATAAACTGTGTTTACTCGCATTTGGCCTCCACTACATCCTAATTTGCGCTCATAGGCCTATTCCCAGCTTCGTAACAGAAAGGTAATATTTGAATGTAAGCTATACAATGTAGGCTATAGATATTCTATATCATATATAGCCTACACAACCAAGGGATGAAAGTTATCTTCTGAAAGCAAGGCATCTTCATATTTAGTGTTAAGGCCGAGTTATGTAAAAGAGGTGCAGCGTGCACCTGTTTGCTTTTTTTGACTGGTAGTGCCCAAGATCAGATGACAGTACGTGAGTTTATTAATGTAGGCTAAAATATAAAGGTAGGCCCAAAGCAAACAATAAAGGACAATGTTTAAGCCATTGGACATTATTGAAAGAAAACGATAGCAAAGATATGCAGAATAAATGAATAATGACCGGCAAACTAGACTACTTTTTCAGCAAAAACATAGCCTATCCTAAAAGAAATGTTAAGCCTACATCACATATCACGCTTAATTTAGTCCTCTGTTTTGTAGACTAAATCAGCATATTACCCTGGGTCATATTGGAAACGTACAGTAGCCTAATGTACCATAACGTACAGGATTATGCTGTAGGCCTAGGCAGGGTTGCCAACTTTGGGTGTTTGGTCATAGTGCGTGTGCGCATTTTTCCCTAAACTTAATTTTAAAAATGTCTGTCCCCTGACTTTTTTGCTATGTACAGTATAAACCCTGATTTATGTTTTTTAAAAAACTAATAGAATGGAAAAGTTTCTTCAAAATGTACAATTAAATTATTGATTGCACTTGAAAACAAGACCAGTGTTTTAACCCCGTGGCATGGAAGAATTATGAGCCACTGGGCCCCTGGGCACAGACATGAAAAGGGCCCCCCTGCCCACCTGAAAAAGGTAGTAGCTCAGTAGAAAAAATTGAAAAATAACCCCCTAAATGATGACTTCTGGCGAGTTTTGTGGAAAGAAATGGACAGATTGAGACTTATGAATGTGTGTGAGTATGTATCAGGGATGGAAATAGCCTAAAATATTTTTTTCCACCTACCATTGTGGCTGGTGGATTCCAAAGTCTACCAGCCACTAGAGATACAGTATGAACATTTGATGAAAAATCATGACCAAAATGATCACGGTTATTGGTATTATTGCGATATGATTAAAATGTGCAGACTTTTTTTTTTAAACCTACCATCAATGTTGGACAGAACTCATAATTGGCCTGCCCTTCATGCCCAGTAGCAACAAATCTAAAGGTCAACAGAATAGCTATAGTGTCATAAAAGTGGTGTGGCTCCTTTAAGACCCAATCCACTGGTGTGAGTTCTGGAGCCATCCAACTTTATCTAACTCTATACTATCCTACATCATCTGATTTAAATATTATGTCTAGGCTATATTTAACATTTAACATTTATTTTCTATTTGGCCTGTTATGAAATTATGCATTGACCAATATAAGCACACTTTTTTAAGACACTTAAATACATGCATGCTTAGCATTTTGTGAAAACAAATCATTATGGCTACATCGACAAACTCTTAGCTATGAGCTGTATGTCCTCTGATTTTAATATTTACACATATGTAGGTATTTAAGCACAGCTCAAGACACTTAAAGCCCAAAATGGGAGACCATATAGAAATTTGCTACCATTTCAAAACTGGATTACTCTGGAACGGCTTATTGTACAGGGGATTGCATTACACCTTTGTGTTCGGTAAGGTCTGCTGTTTATTCTGGTGTACGGTTTGTCATGTGTGGAACGAAACGTTTGTGAGATATTCCACCTATATGAATTGAAATAAGCGCAGAGCTATAGTAGCCTAATATGATTATTTCTTGAAAGTTCATTTTCTCGCGAACCGTTTATCGCAGCAAATAGCGGCTATAGCACCTTATAAAAGATGAGAAAAAGTTATTTCATGTGATGTCTGAGGCTACTTCGCGAGTGGTTCCTAGAGAAGAATGGGCGGCCACACTTTGTGTCGGTCTGCCTCATGTCTAAATAGCAGCGTGTTCCGTAAAGGTGTCGCGGACCGGATTAAAATAGCCTAGTCAGCGAATTAACAATCAGAGAAAACTGCGCTGGGAACGTTGTAGGCGGATATTAGACCTACCTGCTGTTGGTCTAGACATATGCTTTAAACTCGTATCCTGTCACTTAGAAACAATGCTGTGGTCTAGTCTAGTCATCAACAAAAAATGAACAGATTGCAAAAAAAAAAAAGAATGGATTTGGCGTGACATTTCTTGCGTGTGCGTGAGAGCGTGAGATTGGTGCTGAAAGCGTGAGTGTCACGCCAGATGCGTGTGAGTTGGCAACCCTGATTGACCTTGACATTTTGACTTGGTGATCAAAAGGTTAGAACCAAAGATTCTAGAGCGTAGCGCTTTAGAATCTTTGGTTAGAACTATGGATTTGATGGCCGCGAGCATTATAAGCTATGTTAACGTTAGCCTATGTTGTGTCAGTGTAACGTAGCCTACGTAGGCTACTCTATATTAGCCTACAAATATTTGGCTAACAGACATCTGCTCTCTTTTGTCTTGTATGTGACAAAGTCTCCTGGTTCAATTGTTTCCAGTTTCATAGAAACGAGGGTGTTAATTTTGCAGTAACTACAAAGGCATCTTGTTGATGTTTATCCACTTTTTCTCTTCACGTATCTGACAGCTAATAATCCATGTAGCCTAGTGAAAAGGGATAGGCTACCCGTTCAAAAGGAGGCCTACAGTTTTATATAAATAGGATCGCTATGACCGTGATGTAGAGGGCAAGAATATAATAGCAGTCTCATGTATCAGGTCAAAATTGCACATGATGTGCAGGTAGCAACTTACAAATGAGGTAGCTATAGCTTGCCATAGCTTAATGGTAATGAAAAATATATTACTAGTAAAATATTCAAATATTTAGTGTTAACCTTACTCAGCACTGAAACCTGTCAAACTTCTTTCAAAGCCCTTCATAACATGAGTTAACATTAAAATAATTTAATTTCTTTTTATTTTTTTTATTTTTTGGGGGCTTTTATGCCTTTAATGCGACAGGATAGTGGAGAGTGACAGGAAGTAAGTGGGAGAGAGAGTCTGGGTGGGATCCGAAAAGGACCATGGGACGGGAATCGAACCCTTTGATACGACACTACACATCTATACAACATTTATACAGCAAAAATCACAGAATTTGGATCAAGTAATGTGGAGAAATCTTATGCAAAGTGTCAACCCCTAACAATGTGCCCATTGCCCAAATTTATGGTTGAATAATGTCGAATGTCAGAGTAATGACATTGAAAAAGGTACCTTAATGATACACTTCAATTTATAAAGGAACGAAGTTTAAAAAGAAAAACACAATTTATCAGATGGATTACCCAAATAATTTGTAACAAAATACAACATTTATTCGAGGGCACATCTATTCCCAGAACTATAATGGGTGTTAAATATTCCACAACCACTAGATGGCAGCATGACACAGCACATAAAGTACGCCTACGTGTCGTTGCGACCTGAAGGATGGCGTGGTTGAATATCCACTTCTCCTGCACTTCGGGTCTAATAGCAGGTGAATTGTATGACCACCAGATGACGCCATTTCAGTGCACATCGGGCCCAATAGATGCTGTAACTTCGTTAAAGTTGCCTAATAAGCCTCAAGGAGCCGACGGTTACACTGATTTTAGGGGCGTTGTTAGCCACGCTGCGCAAGTGAGCCTATAGAAGCCTATAGGCTACAGTCGCGTGTGTTTGTGGTGATTTATTCCATGTCTTTAGAATTAACAAAATAATAGCCTACATAGATTAAAAAAAAGCTTTATCATTGATATATAAGCTTACTGAAAATCAAATATAGGCCTAGCCTACAATTGTGTTCCACAGACAATATGTTCTACAGATAATAACAACAGTAAGAACATAGGCTAACCTAAGTCATGACGACACGGGGGCCTAAGTCTCTGACTATGACTACGTAGTCTAGGCTACTAAGCACGTCTGCGACAGTGAAATAGCTCCAATATTAATTGTGTCGCCAATGAATATGCTAACATGAATCTCATCAGTCACCTATAATAGATAAGGGTTAGGCTTTAGGCCTAACATATGTAGGCTATAATGTAAAAATAGGGTCATATCATATAGGCTAATGTTGACTTTTTAAGATGGGGGAGAGAGCTGAACATATTACACTGAACTAACTGTTCATTGTTAAAAATCAATCAAAAGTTTGTAGTTGATCCGGATGTCATTGGTCGCAAGGACTGTTAACGGGTGTATCCACAATTGCGACCTTGTTACAAGTTGGTCTTTCAGCTGCTAATGCAATCAGTAGCCGTGAGAAAACATGTTAGACAACTGAGGGATGATATGCCACACATAAAATGTAGGCTACAGTCAAACAGAACGCACAAACATCAGTGGGAATCCACCAAACACTGCAGGGAACCATATTATTGTCAATCACTCTGCCACGCTAAATCAGACCCTGCTTATATTTGAGACACTAGATGACATAGGCTATCCGCAGAACGGATATTTGTAGATATGATGCAGGACAAGAGAGATTGGCAGCTCAGTCTCCCTCATACCTAGTCCCTATGGTGAACGATGTAATAGCATAGTGCTGCTGCTTCTGATGTGCAAGACAAGACAGGGCAGATATGCATAATGTGACAGCATGTATTTATCATTATGTTACAACCTCTGCACAACTACTATTGATGTTAAAAGAACAAAACAATACATCTTCAAACGTTCATTGCTTAATACATGTGTTATAAAAACAGAATCCTTGTCTGCTTTCTGTGTTTTTGCATGCACCTGTCAACAGGGGTGTAAAGACATATTTGTTCACTATGCACTTAGGCTGTTCTGAGTCATTGTTTGTATGTTATACCATTTGCTGATTTCCATTTATTGCCCATTGATATTGCATTCACATTATTGTTTATTATTGCTATTCTCCTTATGAATGTAGTGTCACCAACATTTAAAATAATATCAACTGACATTGTTATTCATAGCCATATTCATTCTGCTCTTATAAGGTAACTACTAATACAATGCACATATTTATATTTCATTTATACTACTCTAAACCACCTTCTGAAAATCAACTGTATAGTACTGTCTCACTGCACCATATTTCTTGACCTGTCTCATCACCTATAGGCTACTTACACCACCTTACTTACAACACTTTGAAGAGCAAAAACAAAGCTCAGCACACTGTTCAGTGCATCAGCAAAGTTGGAGGGTCAGTTTATGAACCATCACTTCTAGCTGAAACATCACTTCTAGTAGGCTACATGTGACGTGTAGGCTAGAATAGAAGTCTTTATTGTCCACTACTGTGGAAATTCGTCTTTGGCCCCACAAACATGTAACACACACAAGCAAGAATACACAACAGGTACAACATAAAGCAGACACAAACAAAGACTACACAGCAGGTACAACATCAACAACATAATGCAAACACACACAGACTATACAGCAGGTACAACATATAGCAAGCACAAACAAGACTTCAAAGCAGGTACAACATATAGCATACACAAGCAAGTCTACACAGCAGGTACAACATATGGAGACATAGAAATGTGCAAAAGAGGTTGATGTTAATAAAAAGCCGTAAATAATATAAGTTAATCAGTTAATCAACTAAACTAAAAATCTTTGAATTTCCCCTAGGGATCAATAAAGTATCTATCTAACTATCTAATCATAAAACTTATAGATTATACTGATTTAGCAAAATAATAGATGATGGTATAAAAGATTTCTTAAACATGTTTCTGCTTGATGTAGGCACTCAATATCTTCTTCCTCTTCCGGCTACGTCTATATGTAAAAAAAAAACACTATTAACTAGTGTTAATTTCGTCAGACGAGACGAGAGGAAATATGTTCGTCAATGACCTTATTTTTCATGACTAAGACGAGACGATGACGAGACGGCAGTAATGTCCTGAAACACTGACTAAGACTATCTTAAGATGCATTATTGTTGACGAAAAAAGACGAGACTAAAATGTTTCGCATGAAATAAAAACTAAGATAAAATCTCTCTTCATTTTCGTCTACAAAATGAGAAGACAGAATATCTAGCTGTTATGTTTTCAAAATATTCCGAATGAGTTCATACGCAACAGCTTTCCTGTAGGCTAGTCTACATGCTGTTGCTGCAACCCTGTGGCTGCAACACGAAACTACATGGAACAAGAACACTGGATTTCTGCCAGAGTTAGCAAGCTAACTACCTAAGCTTTATGCCACAATGCTACATACCCAGAAGTTGAAGCTTCTCTCACAGAAAATTAACATCCCCCAGAATGTCCATACGAAAATGTTCATCATGTAATGTCAACTATTTAACTAGTTATACTGATGATGCAAAGTTTGCTAGCAAGTAAGCTAATATGTTCGCTAGCAAGTTAGCTATGGCTAAGATGGAGAGTCTGTTTGGGGAATGTGTTGTGTTTGGGCGCTTATCGCCATCTAGCGAGGCGGAGTAAAACATTAATACTTTGGCCTATGAAAGTGTTTCTTAAACTTTTTCAGTTTCAGGACCACTTAACTAACCCTAGCAAAAAAAAAAAAAAAAGATTAGACCTACTTCAACAGTAGCCTATAATTAGTCTACACAATAGGCCTACTCACTGAACCACCTTGCTTATTGTCTTTGCACTTTGCTTATTGTGTGGATTCATACTGTATGATTTAAACTGGCATATCTTACATAGACAGTGTTTGCAGAACACAGTTCACTAATACTTTTATGCTCTCTCTTTCACCTGCTGTCTTAGATTCTCTTTCCACCTGCACCGACACTGAGGATCTACTTACTCTTTTTAATACATCTTGCCTTGCCACTCTTGATTCTGTAGCTCCTTTAAAACAAAAGCGGTGAAAATCCAATAGGTCAACTACTCCTTGGCTAAATTCCACTACCTGTTCGCTCAGAAAGGCTTGTAGGAAAGCAGAGCGAAAATGGAAAAAAGATAAACTACAGGTCTCCTATGATATATTTAGAGATTCTCTTAAGGCTAATCAAATCACTGTCAAAGCAGCAAAGGCAGCTTTCTATGCTGAGCTTATTGACAAAAATGCTCACAGACCAAAAGTGTTGTTTAACACAATTAATTCTATCATAAATCCTCCTACTACAAGTCTCTTCCTATTTAAACACCTCTAATATCCTTGACAAGTTTCAATCTGGTTTTAGACCACTTCATAGTACAGAGTCTGCCTTACTTAAGGTCCATAATGATCTATTGCTCTCTGTTGACTCTGGCTCTTGTGCCCTATTGGTCCTGTTAGATCTTAGTGCTGCTTTTGACACCATTGACCACAAGATCCTTTTAAAACGCCTGGACGTTCAAGTTGGTCTGCAAGGCACTGTATTAAATTGGTTCAGATCTTACTTAACTGATAGATCTTTTTCAGTGCATTTAGGCAATTATTCATCGTCATCTGCTCCTATTAAGTGTGGTGTCCCCCAGGGTTCTATTTTAGGGCCTCTATTATTTTATTTATACATGCTTCCCCTGGGCTCTATTTTCAATCAGTTCAATATTCGTTACCACTGCTACGCAGATGACACCCAATTTTATATACCGGTGGCCCCTGAAAATTCCTGCTCATTGACAAACCTTTTTCTTTGTCTTAATGGCATTAAGAATTGGATGGCTACAAAACAACTTTTTACAGCTAAATGACAGCAAAACAGAAGTAATCATTTTTGGACCACCAAATTCTGTCAACAATGTAAGCAAGTCTCTTGGCCCTCTGTCTGTGGTCAAGAACCTAGGTGTTTTCCTAGACTCTTCTCTGACTTTTAATAAGCAAGTCAACAGCGTTGTCAAGGGAAGTTTTTACCAACTTAGGACAATAGCAAAGCTCAAGTCTTCTCTCTCCTACAGTGATTTAGAAATCCTTATACATGCCTTTATTTCCTCTAGGCTTGATTATTGCAACTCACTGTATGTAGGTGTAACTAAATCTACTCTAAACAGACTCCAGCTAGTCCAAAATGCTGCAGCCAGATTACTGACTGGATCTAAGAAACGTGACCACATTTCACCTGTGTTGGCTAAACTGCACTGGCTTCCTGTGGAACAAAGAATTAATTTCAAAATTCTTCTGTTTGTTTTCAAAGCTTTACATGGTTTGGCACCTCAGTATTTATGTGATCTTTTAATTCCTTACTGCCCTCCTAGACCTCTTCATCTTCCCAGTGTCTTCTTTGTGTTCCTTCTGCCTCTCTTAAATCCAAAGGTGACAGAGCTTTCTCTGTCTATGCTCCCCAGCTTTGGAATAGCTTCCTGATGTTGTGAAATCCTGCCCCACTATTAGTAGTTTTAAATCCAACCTAAAGACCTACCTCTTCTCCCTAGCTTTTAACACTCCCTGACTGATTATTATTATTATTATTATTATTATTTTTATTATTATTATTATTTTATGTAAAGCACTTTGGTGCAATGCTATTGCTTTAAAATGTGCTATATAAATAAATTTGACTTGACTTGACTTGACTTGACATACACATATAAATGTAGCATGACAAGTGTGTTTACATACAGCAATAACTTCAGTTCAGTAAAACTCTCTCGCTCACTCATATACTCAACTCTATCTCTCTCTCTCTCTCTCTCATACATACAGCAATAACTTCAGTTCAGTAAAACTGACGACCTGTTCTGTATCTCTCTCTCTCTCTCTCTCTCACTCATATATATATATATATATATATATTACATACGCACACATATACATACAGTATACATATGTATTGTATGTAGTATTGCATTACTAGCCTATTCTAATTTAGTTCGTTCTATTGACATGGAATGAATGAACAGGCACACGCGACTATGGAGTAGGTCTACTTCGGAATTCAGATTGTGTGCTGTGGCTGACAACGGCCCTAAAATCTCGAGTATCGAGGTTTATTGCTGGTTCCTGGTTGCTGCAGTGCAGTGATGTCATCTGCTGTCCGTGCCGCGCAATAGCGCCACAACATATGTAATTTCACAGGACATTACGGTAAAAATCTTGTTTTTCCTTATTAATATTCGTGTCGTCCAGCTAACATATTGCGTTTTTCTTTTGAAATTCCGTTCCTTTATAAATTGTATTGTAATATGAAGGTACGTTTTTGAATGTCATTACTCTGACATGTGAGGGATAACGGCCACCAACGTGACCTGTTATACGTGACTCATGGACAAGGGAAAATGCCATTAACTCCGCGTCACGCAGCGGCAACTTTCTTAATATCGATATTTCTCCACATTACTTGATCCAAATTCTGTCATTTTTGCTGTATAAATGTTGTACAAAAATGTAGTTTCGTATCAAAGTGGAATGGTTGTTGGCATAAGTCAGCGGCGTTAGTTTGAGCACATAATTGACGTTTTGTTTACATGTGTTCAATGTAAGTCAATGGGAGCCGGTAATCGGTCAATGGCGGCGTCCAAAGAATATTTCGCCGGATAGCGAGACAGCGGTCCCTGCTTGGGTTAATTCCCCTCTTAGTGTTTTGTTGTGCCTACAGTGTTGGGAGTAACGCGTTACAAAAGTGGCATAATATAGGCCTAATTTGCTGTAACGTGGTAGGCTAATGTAAGGCATTACAAAAAAATTGTGCACCGACCGCTGCCGTTAAGCCACGGGACAGTTGATAAACTATGGGATACCCAGACATTTGTCCAGGCTATATATTGTAGCGTCGGTGGATGTACATGTTTAACGTTGAATGAGTGTCTCCCAGAATGCAGTGCGAGTGAATGCTAGAATGTGTAATGTCGGTTATAATAGTTGTAGTTACGTTTACCATGTTGTGTATTTGTTAGCGTGTTGGTCTCTTTGGTTGTACCTCATGTGCTTATCCTCATGTTGATGTGTGTGGTAAACCCTTATTGTGTGTTACATGTGCGGCTGAGACTACCCCTGTGTTGCCCTGTGTAGTTATCCGTATGAGTCCTAGTATGTCTGATTGTGTTTGAGTCTTCCTGTTCCAATAAATGGCCGTCCTGGCCAAAAGTGAATCTTGTCTGAGGGTGGGATCGCTACATTGGTGTCAGAAGTGGGATGGGCCCCTCCCGGGGTGCGAAGATCTATGCCAGATCAAGATGGAGAAGAAGGCCGAAGACCAGACCAGCAAGATGGCGGCGAACCTCAGCAGATGTTCCAATGGTCCTTTTAAGGACTAGCCAGCTCGCTGAGCTCGCCACTTTGGAGGATGGAGGACCTTCCGGCCCGGCGCGGGACCTGTGCAGGCGACCAGCGGGACCAGCCCTGCACAGCCGACGTGAGCTGCCAGCGCTGGAGGAAGCGGCCCTGGCTGAGGAGTTCCCGGCTCGACACCGATGTCGATGCTGCCGTCATCCGAGGATCTCATCCATAGAGAGCACGAACTCTCTGACGACCTTGGAACAGGACCACAGCGGCCGGGTTTACACCGCCAGCTACTGAAGAACTTTCAGAGCGTCAGCTGCCGGTCGAGAGTGTGATGGAGTCATAGCTGCTAGTTAGGGAGCTTGCGGTGCTCCAGCTATTGATCAAGAGGGTAACGTCGACCTGTAGAGCCTTGGGAGCTATCGTTTTGTGGACTGTTTGAAATTTGAAGTGCGCACGTTCCGTTTGACACAAGTCTGCGCAATGTTTTTCACGTTAGAAAAATGTCGACATAGGCCGTGACAGAACATTTCTAGGGGGTGGGGTATTACACGTTTCCACTGTTTCCACCAATGATATGTATCGCTGCATCATCAACAACGTTGTTGGAGCTACGGTGAGGTAAGGTAAGATGCTTTCTGGAAACAGGTGTAACAGTGTCGTTGTTTGGTCGCAAGTTGCATCGTACCATGGTGGTTGAGCAACGTCGTTGCTAACTTTTCTAGAAACGACCCACTGGACGGTGGAAGAATAACGATTTTTTCTAACTCTCAATTAACTGTGTGTCACCCTGGCGTTCGTTAGGACCGTACCACTGGAGGAGGGACCGCTCATAAACTCCCTTTAATTGTTGCAAATATAGAGTAGATATAGTTGCGACTTCCGAACAGTTTTTGTGAGTGCTACTTTGTTAATATTTGGGGAAACTGCGAGTAAGGGGCTGCAACTGTTCTACATGTAGGCTGCTGAAGTGCCGCGAGGGCGCAGCAAATGAACTTCAGAAACAATATATTTAAGCTCACGACATTCAGACTGGCACAAAAAGTTAACGGCCCACCGGGAATCCTCCCGAAGCTCCTGATAGCCACTCCATAAATAACTTAATTTAACAGATATTGCAACTGCATGGTTAACTATACCATGAGGTTAATAAAGCTGGTTCCGAATTAGTCATTGAATTAATAGCTTTATTTTGTTATATAGAAGTATCTAAATAACCTGTTAAAATGTACCAGAATTCAGGAAATTGCGTCTAGTCCAAAAAAAAAATTCTGGGGAGGACCCCCAGAATGCCTCAGACGCCCATGAAGACAACCGTTTATCCCGCCCCTTGGATTGAGCACTGCCAATGTTGAGTTCCCAGACCCAACATCTTGATGTGGGTCTGGTTTGTCAGGCTATCATTTTGACACATTGGGTCAGAAATTGAATTTTTGATAGTCTGCAAGCATGACTATTTATATAATCTCACACAGTTCTCAACTCTGAGCTGGACCATAGCTCAATGGTAAGTTATCCGCCTGCAGCCCAGGAAACCCAGGATTGAAACTCGCCTAAATCATAGGACATCTTGCCTCTAACTTGGCCAGATAGCCAAATTCAGTTGTTATGCAATTCTCTACAAACTGCTTATAAAAAATCTAACCAAGTGTTATTAATGTTATATCAAGATCAACCAATCTAGAGTTACCTGCAGGGGGTAAAACACCCTGCTCACTCACCTCCACAATCAACTGCTGGTGTACCCCTCTCCCATGCTGCTAACACAGACACAGTGTGGCTCCATGCACTTCAGCCTTCAGCCACCATTCACAGATGCAACACTCCCCCAATACACATCAAAAGGATCCCTCTTCAAGGGACATGCAAGAAGGTGCATTTTCCCCTTGGAAATAAGTTGACTAATATCTGTTGTAGCGATGGATAACTTTAATCCCTGAAAATAATAAATATTATATTTTGGAAGGGGCATCTCAGTCCTCCCATCATCACAGCAAATCAGGTCAGTGGAGAGCTGAGGAGACTTCTCCCCAGGAAAGCAGCCGGCCTAGACTGAGTGTGTCCTAGGCTGCTCAAAACCTGTGCTGTGGAACTGGGGGATCCTCTCCAGCATGTCTTTAACCTGAACCTCCGACTGGGGAAGGTACCAGGAGGACATCATATCTCATCCCAGTTCCAAAGAAGCCACATCCCAGTGACTCAATGACTTTAGGCCAGTCACTCTAACATCACACATGATGAAGACCATGGAGCCACTGCTACTTCACATCCTCAGACCCCAGACCGCCACTCACTCAACCTGCTCCAGTTTGCATCCCAGGAGAAGGTGGGAGTGGAGGATGCCGTCATATCCCTACTGCGCAATCTCATCTGGACAATGGGGAAAAGTGCTGTAAGAATCATATTCTTTGATTTCTCCAACACCTTTACACCATTCTCCAACACCTTTTACACCATCTGCCTGTCAGATTGAGAGACAGGCTTGTGCAAATGGGGGTTGATGCTCACCTGGTATTACAGACTACCTGATGGAGAGAACACAGTTTGTCAGGCTGAAGGACTACTTATCAGAGACTGTGATCAGCAGCACTGGACCGCCTCAGGTTACTGTGCTTTCACTGTTCCTGTTCACCCTGTACACGTCTGACTTCAGCTACAACTCTTGAGTCATGCCATATGCAGAAGTTTTTGGATGACACTGCAATTGTGGGGTGTATCAGGAATGGACAAGAGGACTGTGGATGACTTTGTGTAATGGTGCAGGCTCAACCATCTGCAGTTGAACCCAACAAAGACTAAGGAGATGGTGGTGGGTTTCAGGAGATCTAAAGCCACCTATGCTGCCAGTCTCCATTGAAGGGGTCAATGTGGAGGTGATCAGCACATATAAGTACCTGGGGATACACATGGACAATAAACTAGAGTTGTCAGCCAATTCAGATGCACTGTATTGGAAAGGGCATAATCGGCTTTACTTCCTGAGGAGGCTGCGTCCAATGCAAGGCTCTCAAGTGTCACACATTGAGCATGATAGTCACTCATTTCAGTCTTTTGTCACGCTCTCCCGCCACACATTGTATTTCTCACGCAGAAAAACTATTTATATATTTAGTATGCTGCCGCAGCGCCCAAAATGTCTCTAGCCGCGCCGCTCTCACTATGGAACCGGCAGGAATCAAGCGCGTCTCCCCTGGAGTTGAGCCTGCCACTTATCAGCCAATCAAAAATAACGAGAGGGGCTACACAATAGCCAATCAAAAATAGCTCTGCTGTATCTGGTAAGATTTAACGCAACAACCAATGAAAAACGTGTATCCTGGAATTGTTGAACGTGAATTATTGAACGTGAACCTGTTACTTACTTCATCCAAGTTTCGTTCACCTTGGCGCTTCGAGCATCAGTTCATGGTTTCAGCACAGAGTAAGTCATCTTTTAATGTTACAACAAATCCACAACTTGTTTGACACAAACAATGACAACGTGACTGCTGCTATAGAGAATGTTTCCCAGATAATTAGCATCAGTTGTTCATGACTGTCTGTAACTTAGCCAACAGTTTCACAGCCTGTTCATTGACAACACTTGCTCAGAAAAAGTAGCCTATGCCTAGTCATACTTTCGTTCACACGATGACTGACATATTGTCACATTCTAAACATCTCTCTCTCCAAATAGGCTTAATCATTTGATTAGCACTAAACAAATTAAAGTGTATTGCATAGCCTATTGCAGTGTTTCTCAAAGTGTGGTCCAGGGACCACTGGTGGTCCGCAAGCTAGCCCAAGTGGTCCGTGAGCAGACGTGGTAAAATATAATTGTTTGCAATATTGAACCAACTTGTATGTAAATCCAAACATTTCTGCAACACTGCCTATGTAAGGCATGCCAGTTTAAATCATATACATTCTCTGACACAATAACCAAGGTGCAAAGACAATCAGTGAGTAGGCCTATTGTGTAATTTACTGTTGAAGTAGGTCTACTTTTTTTTTTTTAGCTAGGTGGTCCGTGAGGCTATTTTTATTGATTAAGTGGTCCTTGGTCTGGAAAAGTTTGAGAAACACTGGCCTATTGTTATAGGTCACTTATGCTTAAGTAATTAAGCATCCTCTCATTCACCCTGAGAGGAAAGCCCCCTAAAAGGTCCAGGTTAGTGGATGCTCAGAGGTGGTGAAAAGAACCATTATTGAATTGTTAGTGCCATGTGTCAAATCTTTTTTTTTGCAAATCTGAGCAATTATAAATTATACTTTTGCCCCATTTTGACTGAGGAGGGCATTGCTCCTACATACTTTAGCCAATAATCAAATGCCTGCTCTCTTTTGGAAAGCTGAGGCACTGTTGGAAAACAATTAGAATAACTGTGTGATGTACTGACACAAAGTTACAAAGGCTAGATTATTCTTTTCTTTTTCTACCGGATAACAAGCATCTTTGAACTGACCACATTTCAGCCCTCTAGGTCTTGACTTGATATGACTTGAGTCCTAGCATTAGGTCTTGTCGTGCTGTGTGCAAAAGTAGATCAATATAGAATGACAACATGAGTACTTTAGACCATTATTTGCCAAGGTATGCTCATGCATTTTGTAAAATGCCCTATGAAAACTCCCATAGGACTTTGGGTTATCCAAAATGCATACTGGCAATCAAATGCTTGCTGCATATGAACCCCTTATAAGAATAATCTTGGCCTCAAATGAAAGGTAATACTCTGAAGTTTCATGCTTGCATTTGGATTGTAGGCTACTTCAGGTTCTGATATGACGACACTAAATATGGAATAATAAAAAAAAATAGAAATCTATTATTCTATTATATATTATCTATTATATCTACACATTTCTATTTTAATTCAATTGGTCTGTATAAGATGGGCTATATTTCTGCACAACTAATATTGGATCAACTGGTAACCAACCTGGGGCTGGTGTATGCTAGCTGGTGGTGCTAGTTGCACGTGTAAATCCTCACACCCCTAACCTTAAGAACGGCTCTAACCGCTGAGTTGGAAGCTTGGGCATCTGAACATCTGAAGGCATATTATTAACAGCAACAAAAAGTTGTAGTATTACTAATTACACCCCCATTCTCGCAACCCGTCTGACCAGCCACCACTTTAACCCTCGGACGGGATGTCACTCTTGCCTGTCCTCAAAACTTGAGAGCCCTGCCAATGTTTGCAGTAAGTTCCTCTGGATGTCATTGCCAGCGTCCTCTTTTATGCTGTGGTGTGCTATGGAGGCAGCATTAAGAAGACGGATGCTGGGTGAATGAACAGGCTGGTAAGGAAAGCTGGCTCTGTTGTTGACATTGAGCTGGAGTCACTCACAACAACTGCAGAGAAACGGACCATGAGCAGGATGCTGGCGATCATGGACAATGACCGCCACCCACTACACAGCACGTTCAATAAACAGAGGAGCATGTTCAGTGGCAGACTTATGTCACGGTCATGCTCAACAGACAGGTTAAGGAGGTCCTTTGTACATTTAACTTTTCAATGTCACACAAAAGGGGAGGGGAGAAATGGACTTTTCAGCCTGTCTCTCTCAGCCCCTACCATCATATGTTTTTGTCTGCTGTCCACCTGACTGTTTTACAGGCTATATTAACCCTTCTACACATGGACTGTGGTCATAACATCTACACCTTATAACTTATTCCCTGTTACATATTGTTCTTAACCCTTAGAACCCTTAGATGCACCCTTAGGAAAAGACTAACTTAAACAGACTTACACTCATTGTCCGGTGGTGCCACAGGTTTATTGAAAGGGGAGGGTTCAGGGGTCACGCTAAGCTAAGTAGTTTTCGGATCCATGAAGTAGAACCAATGTTATTGTTGTTTTAAAAACATGT
This sequence comes from Alosa alosa, assembly GCF_017589495.1. Taxonomy (NCBI): domain Eukaryota; kingdom Metazoa; phylum Chordata; class Actinopteri; order Clupeiformes; family Clupeidae; genus Alosa; species Alosa alosa. The sequence continues at coordinate 33,889,983 of NC_063200.1, forward strand.
ACATTTTTACGGCAGGCAGAATGTGTCAAACACGTTGCGAAAATATAATAGTGCGAGAAAACTCACATTATATGATTTATTTTTTGACCATCAACAAACCAGGAAGTAAACTGAAATGACCATGGGACGTTTGAATGGAAGTCATTTCCTGTCCAGGGATGGGTAGATTAACTAGATCAACAACAGCGCCATCTATCCATAGACCGTAATCCACCCATTGACTTGCATTATAGAAAGTAGTGTCAACATGACTTTGAGGAGGGATATCAGAGACTTTCTAATGAGGAGACACAGCACTCAAAAAATCCTCCATAGAAATGCATGGGGTTAGTTTGTAACGCCAATATGGCCGTTGTCTACACATATCCCACCCCTTCCTCGGCAAAACGTCGACATGTGAATACATTGAGCCAATCATGTGGTGTGATGTGAATACATTGAGCCAATCATATGTTGTGTTGTGATTGAAACATCTTCCCAATCATGTGTTGTGAACTCGCCGCTGGAGCAAGATTGGTGTCGTGAAGCCTTGCGCACGTGCATTTCTGCTGAATAGGATGCCCGATAAGTGTCCAAAAAGCGATGCTATATGGCCGCCGAGTGGAGGGACTTGCCTAAAAGGACTTTGGGGATATCTCTCTACTATGATAGTTGTAGTAAAATTTTCAATGCTATTTATTTCAGAATAAATGTGTGTATGATTTCAATTAGTAAACAAAATTTAATCTATGTATTTGTATTTAAAAAATAATTAATAAATAAATATTTATTTGTTTGAAATAAATATATATTAAACATGTTTTTGCATGTTTGTGTACTGTACATAGTTGGTTAAAATGAAATGACAAGACTTATCATGTTGCTTATTGCTGAAAAAGGGATATAAGATAAGTCAGTACTGCACTTTCCTGGGAGCTTTACGCATTTGCAGAACGGATCGGGCAGGCGGCACAAATCGGGTACTGAATATTGGCACACAATAGGCTTTTTAGGTATCCGCAGTCGGAGAGTAGAACTCGTTGGGGGAAAACGGTGTCATGCCACAGCCGAGCAGTCTGCATGAACGCAGCCGGATTGAGCCTGCTGGGATCTGCCAGTGACAATATGAGTCTGCTGGGTTAAATCTGCTTCTACACTGAATCAGATAGTAGAGAGGTGAAAACGTTCACCTCTGGCAGAGTTTAAGTTGCCTATCCCTTCTGCTGTGTATGCCTGCTGTCAGAACTTTGAAACTATATATTAAAAACTATTCCCTCGACACTGAAACAGCTACAGTGCCTATAAAAAGTATTCATCCTTCTTGGATATGTCCCCTTTTATTGCTTTAATAAATGGAATCTTAATCCATTTAATTTGGCCTTTTTTACAATCATTTAATTAATTAAAAATATATAATCCAAATAAGTAATTGCATAAATACTCACCCCACTTAAAGTGACTGACCTAAATCAACAGCGGCCCTGCCAATTGGTGCTATTGATGCTAATAGTCTCACAGTGAAATGGGGATCAGTGTGGTGATTGCAGTGAATATGTATATTATAGAAATATAAAGACAGCACACGCCAGTCTTATGTGCCAGCCTTTCTACTAAGCACCACAGCGCTACCGAGTCTGACTTATGTCCAGTGGACGAGTGTTCTCCTGTGGCTACTAGGGTGCACACAAAAGCTGACGTGGTTCTCTCCTCCATCCCTGTTCTCTCCTGGGTCTCTCTCTTGTATGGCAGGCAAGGCCAAGATCACAGCAACCACGTGTTATATGGAAGAATATTAGACTCAAATGTTTTGTATGTGTGTATCACATTTTGAAACTGTAGAAATTATTTGTAAATGTAAAAATGATCTGTACAAGTAATTATCAATATTACAAATATGCCCTACACTTACAAATCTATTCTACGGGTACGGATCAGTTTTACAAATCATAGTTAAAAATATTTTACCATTACAATATATTCTACAATTACAAATCAATATTATACGCACAAAATGCTGTCCTACAGTTACAAATCTTTTCTGCAGGTGCACAGACTTCTCCTGCTCAAACAAAAGTTGTGCGTGCATTAAGTTGATGATAACATGTTTACAAACTCTACTTTACAGAAGATATTGTAAATAGCCTACTGTCATGCAGTTAATGGGATACTGTGCAGAGTTAGAAAGTTATGTCAACTTGGTGTGAATACACACAGAGGAAATTGTTTCTCGTTGTTGAGTTGCCTGATGGTAAGGTACGGCCGTAGTAGCCTACACCTGGACGCAGTTCCCATTTCTGCAAACCATAGATAGATAGATAGATAGATACTTTTTTGATCCCCAAGGGGAAATTCAAGAAAAATATTACCACACAAGGAAAATCATTGTGGTGTCCATTAAGATGTAAAAAAATAGGCATAAATCTAGCGTACACATTTCCACAAATCACGGATGTGTTGATGACATAAATTAGGACATATTAGAGGGCTTGATGTTGAGACTTGATGTTGAACTGCATGCCGATGCCATTTAACCCAAATGCCCAATTCTTGTGATTTTCTATGATCTTTGTGTAATAATGTATATCACTGTACACTGGGTTTGACTGAGTAAAGCCCCATTCTCCTCAATTTTTCACGCTCCTTGTCATTTAGGTGGGTTTCTTGTTAATATACCACATGTGCCCCCTCTTTCTTCATTTTAGTTAGAATGTTGGTTTGATTGGATTTAACATCCCATTAACATTGTAAGAAATTATTTTAACCTTGTCACTAGCCATAGATTATGTCTGTATTTTTATGCCTAGACAGGTTTCAAATTATTTACTCCCTAAAAAAAACAAAAAACAATAATGAACATTTTTCCACAATAAAACAAAAAACACATTAACAGCGATTCCAAAGCTGAGGTCCTGAAATGACCCTTAACTCATTGAGTACCTTTTCCTTTTTTTTTTTTTAATTACGAACCTAGACACTCTAACACTCCTTATATGTGATTTTGGCAACTCTGTGATGAATGGAAATGAAATATATGACGATCGAAAACTCGAAAACGCACAATCTGGACATTTTATCTGGACATTTTATCATAACTCGGTTGCTGCTTTGGGTCGAATCAGTGACGCATGCATGTCAGGTCAAAACCAGGCCATTTTCGTGGGTCTATCACTAGGTGACCAGGTCGCCAGGTCTCGCTGATCACTTCCCGGAAAGTTTACAGGCACACACATTTCATGAAAGACGTTTTATCTCCATTTCTAGAAAAAAAAACAGCGATTTTGATGAAAACTAGCCACTGTTTAGCTTGGGATTTCTCAGGAACAGAGGCGTGTAGAAATACACGGTTTGCACCCACTGAGAGCTTAAAGTCTCACCTTTTAAACAAGCCATTGTATGTGTTCATAGCTATAACACAGAATGGTGCCGCCGCGTTCAGACGCCTTTTTGGTTGCTAATGCTTTTTAATGCTCGCTTTGACATGAAAAACACAGACTATCTTGCACTAGCTGCAGCATGTGAAGCAAATGAGAATGCACCTTTCTGTGTCTCTGAGGTCGATGTGAGCAATGCCTTTAGGAGGGTTAATTGTAGAAAAGCTGCTGGACTGGATGGAATTTCTAACAGGGTTTTGAAATCCTGCGCTGCTCAGTTAGCTCCTGTGTTCACTTATATCTTTAACACATCATTGGCTCAAGAGACAGTTCCTACTTGCCTCAAGCAGTCTGTTATTGTTCCAGTACCGAAAACAAAAGTCCATCATGTCTGAATGACTACCGCCCAGTAGCCCTGGCGTCTACAGTGATGAAGTGTTTTGAGAAGCTTGTGAAAAACATTATCTGCTCATCCCTCCCTGCCTCCTTCGACCCCCTCCAATTTGCTTACAGAGCCAACAGGTCTACAGAGGATGCCATCTCAAACCTCATGCACACCACCTTAACTCACCTGGAGGAGGGGACTGGGAATTATGTGAGGATGCTGTTCATTGACTTTAGTTCAGCATTCAACACAATAGTACCTCTCACCTTGGTCACAAAGATGAAGGCCTTAGGACTGAACACCACCCTGTGTCACTGGATATTTGACTTCCTTACCAACCGTTCACAAGTGGTTAGAGTGGGGGGTCTGACATCTGACTCATTAACCATCAGCACTGGTGCTCCCCAAGGCTGTGTTTTGAGTCCACTGCTGTACAACATCTACACACATGACTGCAAAGCCAACAGTAGTCATACCTCCATCATCAAGTTTGCAGATGACACAGTGATCTTGGACCTGATTAATAACAACAATGAACAGCTCTACTTGGATCAGGTTGATGTGGTGGCACAGTGGTGTCAATCTAACAGCTTGACACTGAATATCAATAAAACCAAGGAAATGGTAGTGGATTACAGAAGGCAGCAGCAGAACTACAGTTACACCCCACTAATGATCAGCGGGCAACCTGTAGAGAGAGTCACAAGTTTTAAATACCTTGGTGTCCACATTACTGAAGACTTAACATGGACTGTTAACACTCAATATGTTCTGAAGAAGTCCAGACAACGACTCTACTTCCTTCGTCAGCTAAGGAAATTCAAAGTTTCTACATCCATCATGAAGGCCTTCTACACTTCAGCGGTTGAGAGTGTTCTAACTGGTAGCATTATCACCTGGTATGGGAACTCCACAGTTAGAGATTGTAGTACTCTTGCAGAGAGTAGTGCGCTCAGCTGAACGTACTATAAGAACTCAACTCCCTGCTCTACAAGATATCTATTTCAGAAGAGTACTCCTACGAGCCCAAAAGATTCTGAAGGACTCTTCTCATCCTAACAATACATACATACATCACATACATACAGCACACTGCTTGCTACAGTAAGCCTCCTCTACATACTTGCTGCACACTGCCCCCACCTACCCACACACACAACACACACACACACACAGTCACTGCTCCACTCCCCTCCCGCCCACACACACATCTTCACTGTCATCACTCACATACATCATACATACAGTACTCTGCTTGCAATAGTAAGTCCCTTTACCATACTTGCACCCCCCCCCCTTCTCCCCTACATACACAGCACATTATTTCATCAGGAAGCTTCTCCAACACACATCCCCAACATACTTACAGCACACTGCCCCCCCCCCCCCCCAATTGCCAATACACAGCACATTGTCTCATGAGGAAGCTTCTCCAACACACATATTGCACACTGCCCCTCCCCACATACACAGCACACTATCCCATCTCCTGTCATCCCCCAAACACACACACCAAGACCCCTGGCAGTTGGGTTAGCCCCCTTTGGATCTGCCCAAGGTTTCTTCCTTGGTAAGGGAGTTTTTCCTTGCCCCTGTTGCTCTTGGGTGCTCCTTGTTGGTACCCCCACCCCCATCCTAATCCTCCCCCACCTTTCTTATGCAGCCCCTTGCCACTTAATCTACTAAACCCCACTTCTACTGCACTTTTTACCCCCCCCCCCCCCACCATAAATGCACAAATAGGCTGACACCAGACATAATTTCACTGCATTTCTTACTTCCAGTAACTATATGCATGTGATAATAAACTTCCTTGTATCCTTGTATCCTTGATGTGGCTGTACAAAAATCATCAACAATGGTCTAGATTGCTGGCAGTCTAGGACAAAGCTTCCGAAAACAGCTTGGCATTCAATGAGTTAACTAAGCTAGAAAGAATGTCAAGCTTGGGAGGAAAGCCTCTCCTTTTCATAGGTTGAGGGCCTCCGCTGAAATTTCCCAAATGGGAGAAAAAAAGAGTCTTTGTCCATCAGTGAAAATTTAAGTTAAGGTCTAATCCCTCCATTGTACATTATATTTTTACATTTGTCAGGGAAGAGAATATATTGTTTTTTAGGTTTATTTTTGAATAATTTTTTTCTTTCTTTTTTAGAATTGGGGCAGTTACCACCGTTTCACATCTTCCGTCCATTCACCGGTCCTCTGACTCTTGCTGTGTGGTCACCCGTCTCCGCCCTCGGGCTTCCACTCTCTCCCATGCAGTGCGAGACTGCTGAGCGGCTAAATCCTCATTCGGTTCAGGCCTGAACACGTTGACGGGGAGCTCTCTGTTCTTCATATCTGTCGTTGCTTCCTCTGCTGATTGGTAGAGCCGTGCCTCATTCTTGTAGTACACCCGCAGTTTGGCTGGAAATGGAGTCTGGAAGCGAATATTGTTATCTTTCAGAACTCGTTTTGCCTCGGAGTATTCCTTGCGCTTCTGTACCACTGCTGGGGCATAATCCTGGTCAAAATATATCTGCATCTCATCGTTCATAAGCACATTTCCCCCCCGCATGCTTTCCGTAGGATTTCATCTTTAGTCTTGAGGAATCGGAGGAATCGAATCACTATTGATCATGGCTTGCCTTCCCCAGTAGGTTTAGGAACAAGTGCCCTGTGTGCTCTCTCGATGTCTATATCTGTTGTTTCGGGTATTTCAAGTTTATCACGCAGCAGCTTTTCCACGAACACCACCATCGATGTTCCCTCTGCGCCTTCTGGTACATTGAATATTCATATATTTTTCCATCTGGACCTACCCTCCAGGTCGAGCACTTTATCATTGACCCGGGCAATTTCTTTTATCAGTTTTGTTACCACTTGTTTCATATTTTGGGTACAGTCTTCTACAGTGGGCATCGCTTTCAAATGGCCACTTCAGTCGCGCATTACGAGGCGTGAAGCTGCGTGAAGCTTTAGTACCACTTTCAGCCACTGTGCGTCGCTCTGCCACTGTACATCGCTCTGCATGCCGCCCCTTCTGAAAAAGCTCGATTTACCTCGATTTAGGCTACTTGGGTATGGCTTACGGCTTGACTACACGGTGGTAACGAAAATTGAAATTTGCTGTCTACATTATTGTCAGTGTTGGGGTAACGCAACTACGCAAATCAAAATAGTGGTGTGATAACTGAGCCAGTAGAGAAATAACTGTTCAGAATTAATCTGTAGCCTTGGGTATGCTTCTGCGACATTTTTAACAGGCTACGCTATAGAGGCTTAGACAACTACAGTATGACCCACGTTTTGGTTTCGTAAATTAATTAGCCCTACTTCTTGACTGCAATGTAGTCAATTGACTGTTTGACATGTCATTTTTAATTTTTCTGTACAATAAACAAATACATCTGCTTTATGCTGCAGAATTACATTCATATTTGGAACTTACATAGTCCAATGCATCGTTACACTACGTTAGTGTTTCCCAAAACCATAGTAGCAACGAACGTTCGCAACCACTATCGTAAAGTTGTGTAGTTACAACTACACCTCTCGACCTGTGGTAGAATGCTAGTAGAAGCATAGTTCCAGGGATCTTCATGTCAAAGACGTCACTGACGCCAGTTATTTGTTTGCAAATTAATAATTATAAATATATTTAGGTTTCTAATTGATATTTACACTTCTAACCACCATACATCCAGAAAATACATGAATTAAAAGTCAATTTGCAGCCATGTGCACGTAAGTAAAAGTCACACACCTGCAGATAATAATAAGGTGATGCGCACTTTTTGACGAGTCAGCTGAGAATATGTGGCCTTTGATTTTCATGGGGGGGAAACTATCATGGTCCAAACTTACAGTACTATGTAAGTACGACAGTTTTGGGAAACAGTCGTAACTTACATGTTGGTTAGTTGAACGATGCATCCTGTTAGTAAAAAGCTAACCTCCGTAGTTGTACGGGAAAAGCACCCCAGATCAGCTTGTAGGCCATTAGCAATCTGTTTATTTTATTTTATGAAACCTACACAGTAGATCACATGCCACATTTTCACTTTCAATAGACAGATGCAATAGCCATTGGTCAAGTATTGAGTATAAAGCAATTAAGATAGTACCCTATACAAAAAGTACTTCATACTATCATAAAAATTTGTTAAAACGAATAGCATTTTGCAACTTGACAAAACACTGGATTAAATATCGTAGACACAGGGGAAAACTTGTACATCCACGTCATTTTAGTGTGGTGTGCGGGTGATAGCGAGAAGTTTTAGAAAAGTCCTGGGCAGCCACAAATTCCAATGTTCCGCGACAGCACTGCGCCCACCCTAACCCCACAGAAGCGCACTTGACATTGTTAGCCTATTTCAGTATAGCTAAGGAAAATTACTTTTCTGATCGTCAAAACCACACCAGAGATGTTAGGCTTTAAATATAGGCTAATAATCAGGCTGCAATGATCTCGCAAATAATTTCTGAATAGCCTAGAGTGTGTCGTCTCCACAGCAAGTATGTGTCCTAATAATTTCTATCTTAGCGACTAGGATAGTGAAATGATTTCACTAGCTATGCATTTATTATTTTTGCAAAACTGTAAAACACAATTAAAGTTTCTTTCAGCTTATCCATGGTTTTTTTGAATGTGTAAATCGCATAGAATATGTAGGCATATATCAACCGTAGGCCTACACACTTGATCGCTATCACATAGATGAAACCACGCTACGGTTCTTACAGTAACTGACTCACGTTCACGTTGATCTCTATAACTGTTAATTTTTAGTAGCCTATATTCGAACCTATCAATAACCCTTTTTTGCTATTTGACTCATCATTTCACATACAAAAATATAAATAATGTCAGACAGCGAATTAGTAATTATTTAAAAAATATATATAATGTTTTTAAAAAATCTATCTCCTGCCAGCAGGGGGTGCTGCAGCACCCTCAGCACCCCCCTTCCCGCGCCTTTGGCTATGTCTCGTTCGGCTGTGAGCTTGTTTCGCCAAAAAAACTCTTTTGCAGATATCAATGCGTCTTTGTTCATGGGTTTGGCCTCACAGCAGAGGCTTAGACAACTATGACCAACGTTTTGGTTTCGTAATTTGCCCTACTTATTGACTGCAATGTAGTCAATTGACTGCTTGACAGGTTCTTTTTATTTTTCTGTACAATAAACAAATACATCTGCTTTATGCCGCAGAATTACGCACTTGGCCAGCCTATAGAGCGGGCACATTTTGGAGAGAATAGAGAATATGCATACGCCAAGAATCTGTAGGCTATTTGTGGCTGGTTACCAGCAAACAATGTTTAATGCATTAACTCAAGACGTCAAACATTTTCTAAACAATACAAACAGAAAGGATGCAGCAGGCAGCAAATGTAGTCATTTCCAGTGGAAGAACAAAATGCTGAATGAAGCCCAAAGATATGAAGGCATATCTGGCAAGTTGTTATTTTTTTAAGACGTAAATGGTTGGGCTATAGGCCTAGTTTGCAAGAAGGAGACATAAAGCGTGAGCATGCCACACTATCCACAGCTGTGGTAGCGGGGTAGGAGGATTACTGTTAAGCTTGGGATTTATATAAAATTCTTCAACAGAAGGCCTTCCTCGAATGGAGGCTTGCCCAAAAAAAAGGCCTGTGGTTTGCGCAGCCTACAGTAAGTAGGTCTTAGTGAGTTAGGAGTCCTCTAGACTTCTTTTAAACTGTCTCAGAGGTGGAAAGTTGCATTCGTTGGGGGCAGGGCTGGATTAACAATTCATAGACCCTTGGGAACAAATGTCTGATGCCCCCCCCCTGCCCCCCAGGCAATGTGAATCGGGCGGTTAGTTAATAGGCCCATTTAAGGCACAAGCGCATCTGTGAGGCCAAGCCTCACCAAATAGCCCGTTTGTTTACAACTAACATTACATTTAATGTAAAAATGCTTTACATTTAATGTTTAAACTGCTTATAGCCTATGCCGAAATAGTTTCAACATTTTGAATATCAGTGTCGGGTGAATTAGGAAATGCCTTATGGCTGAAAGCTGCTTGGGATCCCCCCTGTCAAGCAATAACCATACAAAAAGTTAAAAACAGATGACATGATGCGCGTCACTGACATAATGCGCAAATAATATAGCCTGGATATTCCAATATATTTGAATATATGTGTTTATTTTAGAGGGGATATTCGAACGTCATTTTTGAGCAATTTTGACAGCCCTAGTCCACTGTAGGCTACGCCAATCGTCTATTAACACCTTCCACCTAACCCTGGTGAGTGGGGGTCGCTATAATGCGTGTGAAATAACAGCACCATTGAGTATCCTATGCGAAATAGCCTTAAAATCGTTCCGGTGTTGTGTGCCTTCCGGTTTCTCCACCTACTGGTTTCCTTGCATGCGCTGCAGCAGTTGTCAGACATTCACAAACAAGTTGTTTTAGGCGGTTTGAAGTCGCTTTTCATATGCCATGAGCGCTCGGCTACATTACAGCCACTAAAGACATGTAAAACTACTTCCATTAAAGACATGTAAAAAAATATATGTTTTGAAAAATAGCATTAAACTGGATTCGATCCCGCAAAAGCAACACACGCGTGACTCTCTCCATCCTGATTCCCTACTCTTTGAGCCAACTAATATGTTAATATGTTATGTTGTAGGCTACCATTAATTAATAACGTAGGCAACACCCAGGTAACATGTTGTCCAGGCTATCTGAAACAAGGGGTTGCCTCTCATCAACAACAACTGGTTACCTTGGGCTGCTACAGTCGTCAGTGCACTGTGCACAGTAGGCCTATGCTACTCTTTGTGGTTGATCAACTAAAAATAAAAGATGTACTGTATTTGGTGATGACGTTATTGTAGGCGTAGTAGACCTAAATTCTGAGAAATTAAATGGTACGAGAAGCGATCTACATACCGCACCAGACCGCGATGTCTTCAAGGGTTGAATAAAGGGAGTTTGCAAAAATTAGTGTATTTTTCAAGTCAATAAACATTCTTAATTTTCGAATGTCTTTGTCAGGGAACATCTGACTTAAAAACCATAGGCCTGGTAGTCGCTCAGACAAGGAGTTATAAGATAAAGGCAATACCATTTGTGTCACCTAATGCAGTTCAGTGAATTAGCAAGATACCGTCAGAAGCCAACAATCATAAAGCACCTGTGCACGCGCGCTCTCTCCCCTGCGCGTTCTTTCTATCTGCTTTACTTTTGTGAATTGCGACCACCTAGGCTATGTTATAGACGTTCTATGAGGTACCAGTGTTTAGCTGTGTCACAAAACGATAAGCTTAGTCAGACAACTTTTAAAATGATATTCAGGGCTATATACATTTTAAACATTCGGGGCTGAAGACCCGACAAAGCCTTGCGTTAATTCTTCAGGTGGGAAGTGTCAGGAATTTTCATACGAAAGACGATCTCATTGGTGGTTAGTATATGGAGTAGGGAATTGACAGCAACATATCCAATCACATTATGAGAGATGCTGAATTTAACATAAACTGCGATGTTTGATTTTAAATTAATGTAAATTTAGCCGAGACTGTAAGCTAGCACACTTGGGTGCTCGAGAGACGGAGCACCCACGGTATCGGTGCCTATGACAAGCGTATCTCGCGGTTGCATCCATTACAAACAAACATGCAATGTGAACGTCTGGGATTGGGGAGAGCACTAAATGCTCTTCTGAATAAGCACGAAGTCAAGCCTTTAAATGAAAAACACTCTTTAATAATCAAAAAAATAAACGCTAATGAAGTAAACTTGTGACCATCAAAAATCGTTTATCGCCTGTAACTCCGTGATAACAGGACATAACAGGAAGGCATTTAGCTGAGCAACGGAGGTTATGCTCTATATTTTGTCCAAATGATGTCTGTCTATCATCGTTGCACTCGGAGAAAACCAGAATGTTTAATTTGTCCTGCGTTTCTTCTACGGCTGCAAACGGGATTCACTCGCCGTTAACCAAATATTTCTTTATTAGGGCAGGGCAGGCATATTTCTGGCTATTAAATTATTTCTAAACCAGTCTGCTAAAGTCTGTAGTGAAGTCTGTGTAGGGTTTTCCAGCTCCATTTCTTTTTACGAGACACCCTGCTCACTTGAGACCTCTGCCGGTTGTTGCAGCGCCATTGTAGCGTCAGTGGAAAAATACAGATTAAAGTCGCGTGATCCCGCGCGCGGACCGCGAGGGAAGCAGGCCAAGTCGAAGCACTGCCCACTGTACCTCACCAACACGATTCTTCACTTCCTCAACTTTTTGGTCAACTTTAGTGAGTTCAGACTTGATGTCGTTCAACTGTTTATTCATATCTTGACGAAAATCCAGTATCTCCTGCAGAACTTTATCTAGGCTAGTACTAACCACTGTGGTTTGGTTTGAACTAGCATCCCCATGAGGCGAGTTAGAATTACCTCGGCCAACTTTGGTTTGTTGTTCAGTACCTTTTTTTCCGGTTGTTTCCCTTGTTCTCGTTTTCGCTCCTGACATTTTTACAGTGTATAAATAAAAATTAATATTACTTGAATACTTTTTGGGGCGAAATATATATTGATTCTTGGAGGAGCTGACAGCTGAGAGCTGTGCTCTCAAGCTGCCATTCGCTGTGCTGACGTCACCGGACGTCACCCCCTCCTCTCTCCTCTTCCCTCTCTCTCTCAACTCTCCCTCTCTTATATTCTCACTATGGTATAACAAAATATAGTACCATTGATATGCTTATTGATATTAACCATTTTTGATTTATAGTAATACTAACCCACTCTATATCTCTCTCTCTTCCCGCTTACCTCACTTGTGAGGTATGCCATTACCAGTCATCAGCCATTCTTGTGTTTGGCCCTCATCTCACCTGAAGTCCCATCCCTACGACTGCCCTATCATCGCCTATTGCTGTTCGCCTAGGGAGTTTTTCCTCGCCCCTGTTACTCATGTGCCTTCTCTGATGCAATGCAGTAAAAAGTTGTTGTAGAGAATCATCATGACTGCACACACACAGGCAAACACGCAAACTCGGGTCAAGTCAGGTCAGATCAGTTCGTGTCACAGATATGGAGTGCAGAAAGGTAATTTTTCATCACTTAAAAAAAAAAGATATTTATTTCTGTAAGGCCACATTATGTATGTAAATTGCACAGCACATTATGTAAATGTAAATTGCTCAGCCCCAAAGTCCCCCTCCACCATGGTTCTTATATTGCCAGATTCAGGACAGTCTGGCCTACATACAAGTCATGACCAGCTGGCAGCTTGCTGTGGTGAGATACAGTGGGCATTACTTCAATTTGGCCAGCTTTCCTCGCGGTCCGCGCGCGGGATCACACGACTTTAATTTGTAATTTTGACGTTGCAACGACGCTGCAACAACCCAAACAACCGGCAGATGTCTCTTGTGAGCAGGGTGTCTTGTAAAAAAAATGGAGCCTGGAAAACCCTACACAGACTTCACTACAGACTTTAGCAGACTGGTTTAGAAATAATTTAATAGCCAGAAATATGCCTGCCCTGCCCTAATAAAGAAATATTTGGTTAACTGCGAGTGAATCCTGTTTGCAGCCGTAGAAGAAATGCAGGACAAATGAAACATTCCGGTTTTCTCTGAGTGCAACGATGATAGACCGACATCATTTGGACAAAATATAGAGCATATTAACCTCCGTTGCTCAGCCAAATGCCTTCCTGTTACGTCCTGTTATCACAGAGTTACAGGCGATAAACGATTTTTGATGGTCACAAGTTAGCGTCATTAGCGTTTTTGATTATTAAAGAGTGTTTTTCATTTAAAGGTTTGAGTTTGTGCTTATTCAGTAGAGTATTTAGTGCCCTCCCCAATCCCAGACGTTCACATTGCATGTTTGTAATGCAACCGCGAGATACGCACTTGACGGCAATGAGTTGTTAACAGACATGAACCAAGACATATAGCCCAGCAGCAATCTATCTAAAATAACACATACTTGAAGTACCATTCATGATATTTTGTCAAATATTGAAGTCGTGGGAAGTTTACATAATTTAAGCTGTAGGATGTTTCGTTATAGGTACTCTATGGTGCTATTTCACCCGCATTACGCATTTCACACCCTATAGCGACCCCCACTCACCGGGGCTAAGTGAAGCCTACAAATGGAATGTTCAAGTAATAACACAATCCAATGTGTGTCTCAATTGTCCCCCGCTGACCACCTCACACATTTCTCTAGATTTTGCAACGACCTTACATGACACAATGCCATAAAATATGCCAGTTTTTAGGACACCGAATAATGTTTGTAATGATACCAGTTACGTTTAACAGTAACATAAGTGTAACGAGCTATTCATTGTCGAAGGTGAAGTGAAATTCTTACTTTGGAAAACAAACATTTGCCGATATCATTGGATGGGGGATACTTGTTTATTTTTACGTAGTTTATACCCCACAGTGATGGGCCTAGCGGTCTTACGCGTTCAGTGTGGGGTATAAGCAAGCTGAGAATTTAGCGGTGTCACGTCTGCCTGTCACAGACGTGGGGAGCTCTTTGAAGCTTGGGATAATGTGGTACAGTTATTACAGTAACAGTATTTTATTTTACTTCTTATGAATTTTTTTCACTTTTATAAAGGCTTTGTTTGAATGCTGTTGGAACAAATAGAAGTTGATTATAAAGGCAACTTTCTGTTGCAATATTCTGTGTGTTCTGGACTGCAGGTAACTTGTTAAGCCAGTGGTTCTCAAACTTTTTCTTTCATTCCCCACTTTGATCAAGGGGGCATTGACTGATGATAGTGGAGATAACGTGTTATCCCGAGGCCTTTGCAAGTCAGCATCTCCGACAGTAGTCTACCCTATGAAAAATATAAGTTTTCGATGTCCCAAATGGAGATCCATACTTTATTGTTTTAACGATCTCTATGCTACTCACCAAAATGTAGGCATGGGAACATGATGAGGTATCCAACTGTCGTGTGTTAAAATATTGTGATTACGACGAGCCAGTGGTTTTCAAACATTATGCGTGACATTTAACGAAATGCAACAGGCTCATATCGTCCTCGCATTCTCAAAATGAGGACATACATGAGACTGCTCAGATAATAACAGGTGTACCTTCAGTTTTGAATTGGTGTAGTCAAGTTATAGGCCTGTTTACCTTTAAAGGTTCTGCATTCTGCATTTTGCAATGAGCAGTGCTTTCCCTTTTGAATTGGAAATGCTCTGTGTCATGGTGTGTGTGTGTGTGTGTGTGTTTCTATGAATTGTTATTCTGGCCCTGCCCCCAACAACTCACCTTTCCACCTCTGGCCTATTGTCCAGGAGGAGGAGGGGCCTGAGGCCTGGACAAAGTCATCAGAGTCATAGCACTGAAGGGAGAGGCAACTGGCATGTGATCTCCCCACGGGCCAATGGTACAGGAAGTTTTCTCCTGTGCCTACGATATTTAATCCAGTGTTTTGTCAAGTTGCAAATTGCTATTCGTTTTAACGAATTTTTATGATAGTATGAAGTACTTTTTGTATAGGCTACTATCTTAATTGCTTTATACTCAATACTTGACCAATGGCTATTGCATCTGTCTATTGAAAGTGAGAATGTGGCAAGTGATCTACTGTATAGGCTTCATAAAGTAAAATAAACAGATTGCTAATGGCCTACAAGCTGATCTGGGGTGCGTTTCCCGTACAACTACGGAGGTTAGCTTTTTACCAACAGGATGCATCGTTCAACTAACCAACATGTAAGTTACGACTGTTTCCCAAAACTGTCGTACTTACATAATGCTTTGTAAGTTTGGACCATGATAGTTTCCAAACTTCAGTAGTCTGGACTAAGGTGGTTAATGACGTTTAGTAGCACGTGAATGGGCACACCTGCACATAACAGAGACTTAATGATGGACTACCTTAGTTTAATCCGTTTTTTTCTTAGGGTCATCAAGTTAATTCGTTGGTTCATATAGACTGACCTTGTAAATTAACCACTGCTTTGAATTAACGTTTAACGTGTCATTTAAATGTGCTGGTGAAACAGTTGTGTACTCTATTGTTATTTATCCCCTTTTCACTCATACACGCTGTCAATTCTGTGGCGCAGTGCGTTAAGGCCGGCTGACAGCCGCCGTTGCGCAGCAGTTATTAGTCCCCTGTCCAAGAGTTCGAATCTGGGTTAAGCGTAGTTAGCTTTTGGGAAACGCACTCCTGATGTCTGATGTGTGATCAGTGGGAAGTGGCAGTGTTTTTTTCCACGTCTGCAGAAATCAGCCAAATACGAATGTAATTCTGCGGCATAAAGCAGATGTATTTGTTTACTGTACAGAAAAATAAAAATGACATGTCAAGCAGTCAATTGACTACATTGCAGTCAAGAAGTAGGGCAAATTAATTTACGAAACCAAAACGTGGGTCATAGTTGTCTAAGCCTAAGCCTATTGCGTAGCCTGTTAAAACATCGCTAGATAGTATTAAATCGCCAACAACATTGTTTTCTGCAGAAGCCTACCCAAGGCTACAGATTAATTCTGAACAGTTATTTCTCTACTGGTTCAATTATCAAAAAGGTGCTTTCTCTTCGTCCTCTGCAAATGAAGCAGGTAGTTCCGTATAGAGACGTTAGAATAAATTAGCGTTTGCGATTGACAACGTTGTGATAAGTAGGCTATAACACTAACTTTGCAAAGTTAACTTGAATGCATCAATTTTGAACAAAGTTGTGTAGGCTACACCGCGCCAGTTGTAGTCTGCATGAACAGTTCTTGCACAAGACACTGTTTTGATTTGCGTGGTTGCGTTACCCCCAACACTGACAATAACGTAGACAGCAAATTAAGATATTTGTTCGTTTTGTGGAGCGGCACCGGTAGGCTATCAAAAGCAGATTTCGATTTTCGTTACCACTGTGTAGCCAAGCCTTAAGCCATACCCAAGTAGCCAAAATCAAGGTAATGTTTAATTATGCATGATTTATTTTGTTATTGAATTCGTAGGCTGGGATTCCTCTCGGCAACAATTATGTTTAAAGGTAGCCTCCTGCTTTTTCAGAAGGGGCGGCAGGCAGGCTACTGACAGGGCGATGTAAAGTGGCAGAGCAATGCACTGACTCCGAACTTCGTTATTCGAATATAATTCGATTATTTTAAAAATTAAAGATATTCGAACGAATTTTAGGGATCTCTTAATATTCGAACCTGTAGCCTATGGAAAGAATTTTTTGTAAATGTATTGGGTTGTAAATGTTGTTTTCAATTCAGATTCCGAGGTTTTTTTCACGCCTGGTGAAGTAAAATCGCGAGCTCATTAGCAAGGCTATTATTGGTCATCTGGGCTCCTGTAGGTGAAGTTAGCATCCTTGCTGGTTCGCGCTTAGTGAGCTCCCACAGACAAAATAGACACTTTATTACTTTATTTTAAACTTAACCTTCCTCTGATTTTAATCACCTCAGTTATCAATCAAAGCAAACAGGGAAAAGAAATGTCAACACAATCATGAAAAACACTCAAATAAATAAATGTGCAGATAAGTCTGAATGAAAAGCAGCACTGGTTGAAGCCTGGACATATTGTAAACAAAGTAGCCTAACGTTAGCTTAATTTTCTATTTTATCATAGTCTACTGGTTAGACTGTTCAGTTTCCCCACGTGTGTTTAAGTTTCAAATTAATACTTTTTCTCCTTGGGACAGGCCCGTTTGAGTCTTGGAAAATACTTTTCCATTTGCATCGGGATTGAGATGATTAGAACTTAGCAGTCAATTTGAATGCAACAGTTTTGAACAAATTCGTGCAGCGTGCTAATGATGCTAACCGGATTTAATAGCAATTTAGCCAGTCATCTTGCACGATTAATGTTTGGATTACATGTGCATGCTGAGGAGGGATGCACCTGTTGAGAGGGAGAGAGAGAGAGAGTGCACGGGGCAAGGAGAGTCTGTGTTGAGGTAGGCCTACTTCTATCGCCTACTCTGGTAGAGTTTGACATACTACAATGCAATACAGTATATATAGTCTATTTATTTATGGACAACGTAAGGCAGGAGGTGTGTGTTGCTTTTAATTATGAATGTTCTATTGAACATATTTTTTATTGATATCGAGACGATTACATGTCTATTGCGATACATATCGCTATCGTTTTATCGCCCAGCCCTAGCTTAATAATAACAATTTGAACACACGCATAAATACTCAGCCTTTAGTGCACGTAGTCTATTGACATTGACTGATACACTGCCCTCTGGTGGACAGAACATATAGAACTTAAGTTTGATACCAATATCGGTCTTACTGAAGACATTTAATGGTTAAAATATTATTAACACATATTCGAATATATTCGAATTTTAATATTAATAAACAAACGAACTTCGAATATGATTTTTGGGCAAAAGTCAAAGCCCTAATGCACAGTGGCTGAAAGTACTAATGTATGAAATGGTGGCAGATCTGGGTAGCCTAGACTGTGCTGAAAAAAATATAGCATGTGTAAATGACACTTACAATTACCAGGATAAATGATTAAAACTAAAGGTAGTGAGAATGGCCAAACATAGAGTAGGGCTCATAATATGGCTGAATAAAAAATGGCATTTATTTCCGTAAGGCACACACCACATATTTTTCACATTTGCTTAGCCCCAGAGCACAGCTGAAGACGCACTGACAGGACATATAAGCAACTCCTTTGCAGGATTAGGCTAACATTGTTTTATTCAGTCATTTGAACAATATTAGGGTAAGTGTTGCTTTTTCCAGCCTATGTTTTCGATGGTAACTCATTGTCAGTCAATAGTGAAAGTAACTTACTGCGTATAACTGTGTTGTCGTTGACTGACACCATGGTGAAGTTTGCCAATGAGTTCAAATAATAGACGAGTGCAAATGCGTGAAGGCTATGCTAGGTTTTAGTAAAGCATGGTTTAGTGGAATGACTATTCCATACAGTCTCGCAAGCAGCCTCCTTCAAATGCGCCTTTGACTGTCAAAATACCGATGCATTCTTTGACGACGCGCTTTGCGCCGTGAAATGGAATGACACATGTCATTATCATCGGTTTAAATGATGTTACGCCCCAAACACATCCATGACTGATTAAGAAACCTAGGAACACCTTGTTGCGCCAAGCGCTTGACTTTTGATAACAAAAACACTCCCAATGTGGACTGGACATCCTACTAAATTTGAATAAGCTTTTGACTAGTGACGATGCGCTTTAGACTGTCATGATAGGGCCCTTGAAGTTGCATGGCTGGTTCTCTCATTAGCAACTCTCTACGGCGATGCGGTATGGGTATGCTAGGTGAACGATTCCCCTATTACAAGTTTGTTTATCATCAAATCGACGTTGTTAAAGGCACACTATGCAAGATTTCACCTTTACGAAGCCAATTTGATGGTAAACGAACTTGTAATAGATGAATCGTTCACCTAACATACAGTAGCTATACAACATAGACGTAACGAGTCCCTACCAAGAAAACCAGCCATGCAACTTCTAGAGGGAGCTCTGCACTCGCCAAAAATACCTAAACCTGCATAGTATGCCTTTAAAGTTAAATCAAGGTGAAATACTTTCACAGTGTAATTTTTAAGGACACAAAATATATTTGCCTATCAAAGCAACAAACCGCTAAACAGGAACTGACTTCATATCTCAGCCAATCATATGTTGCTAGATATGAAACTTGCTGTGAGTGCTATGTATGTCTGATGTAACAGCATTGAGTTCCCATGACAACTCCTGCTTGACTGCTTGGCCCCCTCATTGCTGTTTGCAGCTATATTGTATGTGTTTTTCTATATCTTTACTTCACTACTGCCTCTTTTGCATGTAATGTTAGTGTTATAGGCTAATTGTCTTGCCCATTATGTTGATTTGCCGGGCTGTAGCTAAGCTGTCTAGGTTTTCCTGGTGGTATATTTTACTCTGTTGCTGTAAATAGCAAACTCCTTGTCCCCTCTGTACACAGTGAAAATGCTTTTTTGTGGAGGTGAAGGATTATAAATGGCCAGGTTTATTTAAGAGTGTTGTACAGAATACTTTAGTTAAGGATGTAAGGCCAAGATTTTGGATACCTAACTGTCTCATGTTGACAAAAGCCTTTGTAATCAACAGTACCCCCATTTATACATACTAGAAAGTCTCTGGTTTCAGCTACCATTTGGTCTGTTCTTCTCACCCTGTGAAAGGCTTAAAGCAAAACTCTCACCAAAATGCAACCGAGGGGTCTTTTTGTGAATGTACCCGAGTCAAATTTAGTTTAAAAGCATAATTACGACATAAGTGCCACTCTTAAGATTGATCGTATTTTTGTTTTGCTAAAACACTAAGCAAAACACTTTGTTTTGATAAATGAAAGTGTTGCTGAGATATGAACTCACTTCCTGTTTGGCAGCTTGGCAACTGATTTCGATTGGCTGTGATTGGTGAATGCTTTCAAAAATCAAAACTCCTTTCTCTAACTTATGTGAGACATGGTCTGAAGATCATGTACGTCAAGTTTCGTGAAGGTCAGATATGGCGGAAAATCCAATATGGAAGAGAAATTGACGTCATAGGGTACTTTGAACTTGGCTTGATCCAACCGGATGGCCTGGGTCACTTCCAGCATAGGCTAGACCAGAGGTTCACAACTTAAAACTGCCAAGGCCCAATTACTCTGATGAGAGGGGGTGGTGGCTGGAATATTCAAGCCAATTTTGAACAGCTCAACCGGAGACTGGAGACAAGATACAATCAGAAACCTGTATCTCTCTCAAAACAGCATGGATGCTTTCAGGGGCGTCATGCAAGCCAAAATTCAGAGGGGGCACAATCAGGCATTTTTTTTTTTTTTTTTGGGGGTCATGTTAGAGGGGGCCTGAGATTTCTCCCCCTGGAAATTTTGAAATTCTGGCTAAACATACCTTGGAAGGGACAGAAATACCTTAACAGAGCAAACAGCAACCCTCATCTATCTGAGGACTAAGCTAAAGTATCTATTTTGTAAGTTAATGTAAAACACATAGGTTGGTGAAAGAACTGTAGGCCTTAGCTCAAATTCAGCTTATTAAAGTGTAAGCTCATTAAAGCATGTTTAGACACAAACATTTACACTTAGGGGTACTAGGCCTACACATGATTTTAAAAACAGTACCATTGCAGTTGTTATGATTTGATTGATATGTGACCTAAGAACAATCTTACATTAAAAAAGTTGCTGAGGTCTGACTTTGTGGCGCTCAGAAATTAAATTAGTTTAATCTTAATTCATGTGATGAAGGACTTTGAACGAAGTTTGACAGGTTTCAGTGCTGAGTAAGGTTAACACTAAATATTTGAATATTTTACTAGTAATATATTTTTCATTACCATTATGGCAAGCAATAGGCTAGGCCCGTAAATTGATACCTGCACATCATGAGCAAGTGACCTGATAACCTAAGATATGAGCACATGAGAGAGACTATTATACTTTCTTGCCCTCTACATCACGGTCATAGCGATCCTATATAAAACAACTTTAGGCCTCCTTTTAAAAGGGTATCCCTTTTCACTACATGGATTAGCTGCCACATACGTGAAGAGAACAAGTGGAGATTGAGAAACATCCAACGCAATGCCTTGGTAGGCCTAATGTTATTAGGTTGGATTTTGTAGTCACTGCAAATTTAACACCCTCATTTCTATGATACTGGAAACAATTGAAACAGGAGACTGTGCCAAATATTTGTAATATGTGTAAGAGTAGCTTATGCTATGTTACACTGACACCATGTAGGCTAACATTAACTAATGCTCTGAATTTGCGGCCAACATCAAATCCATAGTTCTAACTGATCGCCAAGTCAAAATTTCCTGGTCAACCACAAATAATTCCACTACTTTTTATTACTTAGCTAGACTATTTACCACTTCAACACCATTGACTGTAGTATCTGTTTAAACTGTAACTGAAACAGTTCAACTGTTCAAACTGTAACTTTAACTGTAACAGTTCAACACAAGCAAAACATTGCGAGCTCAATGCGCTTGTGAGTTGTTAGGAGAACATACACAGACACCAATTTTAGGAAAAGGGCTAATGTTGACCGGTCTTCAGCTATTTTGGTACGGTTTATTACACATCCAGAAGAATGCATTTGAGTCGTTATAGGCTCTGGCTTATTATGGAGCATAATAGGAACAAAGTTATGACCAAAAAAATTATCAGGGAGGAAAAATCCGAGGGGGCACGTGCCCCCTTTATTTCAATGGGCATGACGCCACTGGATGCTTTTTCCCCCCAAGTTTGTATACGTGTGGAAGCACCAGAGACACAAAATAACACCCCAAATCCCAGAAAAAGTGATTTTTCCATATTATGCAAGTTTTTTTTCTGTGGGACCCATTTTTAATGTTTGCTAAAATAAAAATTATATATTATTTCTTGTAACTCAATCACTTTCACCTGTTCTGATTAAGTTCTAAGAAATAAACACCAATATATATATTTTTAATCTTGTTTATTATTTCACCTTTTTTATGATGGAATTTCCTCATTTTCTACAAAAAAAAAACTGAAAATGATCATGTGATCATAAATGTGATCTCACAGGGGTAAACGGCAAATATGAACCATTATGTCTATTGGTAATTGAGCTAAAGTAAACATCTGTTAAGTATTTTTACATAAATTGTCATGGCTGTATTGATTTAAAAGCCTAATAATGTGGTGGGTCCACCAGACCCAGGAACATTGGCTGTGTAACAAAAATATGAACACCTTACAAGGGTTAAACATTTCTTGAATATATGAAGGCTATGTCAAGAATGGACAACATTCCTTGGTAGCACTTTATAATAAGGTGCAATAATAAATAGCAAACTAGTCATTACCTAACCCTTTGTTAATATTTGTAAATTGTTACTAAGATATATATTTGCCACAATAAGGGGCCCCACGCTGATATATTACTAATATATTAATTAAGCTTAACCAACTTTATTGTAAGGGTCCTATGAGGAGTGGTTAGAAGCACAGTTTAATAATAATTAGTTAAATAATAATGTGTCATTAACTTTTATAAATAAACATTTAACATTTAAATTATGTAAGAAATAACTGTTAATTAGTGCCAAAACGACATTTAGTTAACTATTAACAAATATTAATACAATATTAGTTAATAGATTGTTTTCTATGCAGCACATGTTCCAGCCCCGGGTCATTTACCCCCCCTCCCCCACCTCCCCCCAATTTTTATACATATACATCAGATTGTTATGTAGCATAGTCATATTATCATTTGAAAGTTTGGAATCTTGGGAATCAATACATCATCATCTTTATCGTGTAAAATAGGTGTAGTGCTTTACGTTGTCAGATTAACAACGTAAAGCACTACACCAGTATTATTATTGTTATTCTACTTTTTTGGTTTCCTGTTTTTGAGGTGGTTAACATGGTCGAAAACTCTTGAAATTCAGGTGTGGTCAGGTGTCACACATCGCAGTTAGGTACAAGAGCGGGCGTGGCCCAGAGACTCGCTAGCGCCCCCTTAGGTGACTGATCCCATGGTTGGCCTATTTTTTGAGGTGGTTAACATGGTCGAAAAGTCTTGAAATTTGACACACACATCAGGTGTCACACAAAGCAGCTAGGTACAAAAGCTTGGCCCCAGGCATGGCCCAGGGACTCGCTAGCGCCCCCTTAGGTGACTGATCCCGTGGTGGGCATATACTTTCAGCTACACACACCAAATTTGGTAGGTGTATCTCCCCAGGATGAACAACTTTCGTATGTACAATGCATTAGCCACGCCCAACAGGAAGTGAAATATTTGGGATTTTGTGCAGACTAATATGTGATGAAATATGTGATGAATCATGGTGCCAAAAGAGGTGCTTCCCATGGGTGAAAACGCATGAAATTTGGCACACACATCAAGTGGTACAGTGAATAGACAGGGATAAAAGCTCTTTCTGTTCCCGCATATTCAATGAGCATAGTGCCTCAGAATTCTGTGCATTATTCCAGAGTCAATGCCCTGACCTCTCTGAATACTCTTGTACCAATGATCTGGTTGACCAGTTTAATTCCATCTGCTTGTCTTCTCTAAATGTTATTGCACCCATGAAGGTTAGAACTAAATCATCAGAAAGAAAGCAGCCCTGGATTAATAGTGGCATTCGTAGTTGTAGAAGGGATTGTAGGAAAGCTGAGCGTAAATGGAAGAAGTCTGGTCTTCAAGTTAATTATGACATTATGAAGGAATCACTTAAACACTATAACATCTTGGTTAAGGATGCAAGTCACATTACTTTTCAGAACTTATTTCTGATCATCAGCATAATCCTAGATTTCTATTTAAAACAGTAGAGCAGCTGGTAAAGCCATCTACTCCCTGTGTCCCAGTGGAAAGTGATGCTGATTGTGAAAAGTTTTTACTGAGAAAGTAGAGTCAATTAGAACCTCTATCACTCCTAATACTATGCACTCTGAAGTCTCTTTCTTACCGGATAGGCATACTTTAAACCACTTCAATACAGTTACTCTATCTGAACTTCTAGAGACAGTGTCACATATGACAGTATCTTCCAGTCCTCTTGATGTAGTACCAACAAAGTTCCTATTAGAAGTAATTGAATCTGTTGGGTCCTGTTTGCTTTCTATTTTAATAGTTCACTTTTTTAAATGGCATTGTCCCTGATTACTTTAAAACTGCAAGTGTGAGCCCATTGCTAAAGAAATCAGGGCTTGATCCATCTCTACCTCAAAACTACAGACCTATTTCCAAGTTACCATTTGTATCAGATTCTTGAAAGATTAGTGTCTAAGCAGCAGTCTCTGCACTGGAAAATAATAATATTTTTGAAAAGCTACAATCTGGTTTCCGAAAGTATCATAGCACTGAGACAGCACTGCTGAAAGTTTTTTTAAGTTGTTTTAATTGTAGTAATTTGGGCTTTTTTTGCCTTTATTTGGACAGGACAGTGGAGAGTGAGACAGGAAGCAAGTGGGAGAGAGAGATAGGTGGGATCAGGAAATGACCGCAGGTTCGATTCGAACCTGGGTCCCCGTGGGCACGCGGACCCCGCTGCGCCACAGCGCCCCCACAAATGACCTTTTAAGAACAGCTGATGATGGCATGTGTTCTGTCCTTGTACTTCTTGATCTTAGCGCAGCCTTTGACACTATTGATCACAGCATACTGCTGCATAGACTGGAACATTGGGTGGGAATTTCTGGTACAGCCTTACAATGGTTTTCATCTTACTTGTCAAATAGGAAGTTTTGTGTTTCTGCAAACAGTTAGACATCTTCTCCTGTCAAGTATGGGGTACCTCAAGGGTCAGTTTTAGGACCAATCTTATTTTGTTATAGTGGATGGAATCCACTATCTTGAAATCTCCTGGCTTCTTCTTCTTATTGCATTGCATGTAAATGCAATGGACTATTATCACTGTTCTTCTTATTATTAGAGTGCATGAAAATGCACTCTACTGTTATCCGATTTATTACAGTGCATGAAAATGCACTGTACTGTTCTTCCTAAGCTTCTTATTCTTCTTCTTCTAACACATTTAATGCAGCTTCAACCGTTTAACGTAGAAACTTCATTCAAACTATGTTACGTAGGTCTTACTTAGGACAAGAGTGCTATGTATTTTTCAGCTTTGTAACTTTTATACTTTTTAAACTATTAATTAAAAACTGTTCAAAATTTCCCCATAGACTTAACATGGGCTGATGACATCACAATAGAGCCGTTAAGCAATTAGAATCCTATGGCAGGTGTTCAGGCCACCTGTCCCAACTGCCATTCTCAGGCTTTAAGCATACAAACTGGCCCTATTAAGACTACACACCCTGTTCAACTGCTTCCTCTGCCAAAAACTGTTTCAAAATAAGTCCTCACTATAATATTTCACTGTTAAACAATTTAACCCTTTAAACTACTGAACCTTTTAACTGTTCAGCCATTGTAACTGTTACTTATCATCAACTATGACTCCTACCCACTGTAGCTAGTTAGCATGGTTAGCATTGCTAGCATGTTAGCATTGCTAGCATGTTAGCATTGCTAACATTGTTAGCATTTTTAACAAAACTGCTAAAAATGATTAGCTAAGTTAGCTAAGTAACATGGTTAGCATAGTTAGCATGTTAGTTAGCATAACTTTTTAAAAGGATTCGCTAGGTTAGCTAAGTAACATGGTTAATATAGTTAGCATGTTAGCATGCTAGTTAGAATAGTTAGCATACCTACTAAAAATGATTAGCTAAGTTAGCTAAGTCAAATGGTAAGCATACTTAACATCTTAGCATGCTAGTTAGCATAGTTAGCATACCTACTAAAAATGATTAGCTAGGTTAGCTAAGTCACATGGTTAACATAGTGCTAGTTAGCATAACTACTACAAATGAAAACATTAGCTAAGTTAACTAAGTTAAGTAACTTGGTTAACATTATTATCTTTGATAACATAGTTAGCATAACTGCTAGCAAACATTAGAGCCATTCCAACTGTCAGTTATCGTCAATTATCTACCTAAATAATTTAACCTTTTAAATTATCCACCTATTTAACCGTTTAATCATTCCAACTATATTAAACCTTATCTACCAAGCAAATCATTTAACTATATAAACTATCCACCTATTTAACTGTTCAGTCATTCCAACTATATTAAACCTCATCTACCTAGCAACCAATATAGTTTGTTTTTACTCTGTATGATATTTTACATCATATTTTTTGCATTTTCATGCACTGTATTTCCTTCAGGAAATGCTTTTCTAGTTACATTACATTACATTACATTACATTTGGCTGACGCTTTTTAACCAAAGCGACTAACAACATGGTAAACAGTAAGTTTTAGAACAATTCTCACAATTTTAGGACAGTTTAAAGAACATTAGAGTACAGTAAGAATAAGTCGTCGGTGAGTGCTGTTTTAACAGTTACTTGTCAGTTTAAAACGGCTGGTGAGTGCTAGGATCAGTAAGACTTGTTGTAAGTGTTGCTATGAGAGTAGATGTTCTCTAAAGAGCTGGGTCTTCAGGAGTTTTTTGAAAGTGGAAAAGGATGTCCCTGCCCTTGTAGGAACTGGAAGTGTGTTCCACCAACGAGGAACAACAGATGAGAAAAGTTTGGATTGGCTTGGAGCATACCCGGTGGTAGAGCTAGGCGTCGTTAGATCAGAGGAGCGAGCGGTCTGGAGGTAGTGTAAGTCTGTAAGAGGGCATTCAAGTAGGTGGGAGCAGAACCGGAGACTACTTTGTAGGCAAGCGTTAGAGACTTGAATTTGATGCGGGCCGCCATAGGTAGCCAGTGTAGCTGGATGAGCAGCGGGTAACATGTGCCCTTTGGGTTGGTTGTAGACCAGGCGGGCCCGCCGCGTTCTGGATCATCTGAAGTGGTTTCACTGCGCAGGCTGGGAGACCTGTCAGGAGGGGCATTGCAGTAGTCGAGTCGTGAGATGACTATTGCCTGAACCAGAAGTTGGGTAGCATCTTGAGTCAAGTAAGTCCTGATTTTCCATTATGTTGTAGAGTCGCGAAACGGCATGACCGGGCGACTGAGGCAACATGATCTGAGAAGTTTAGTTGGTTGTCAAGAACAACTCTAGCTTTCTTGCAGTCCTGGTCGGTAAAACAGACAGGGAGTCAAATTTGATGTTGATGTCGTGGTGTATGGTAGGTTTAGCTGGGATGACCAGCAGTTCAGTCTTTGAGAGGTTCAGCTGGAGGTGGTGTGCCTTCATCCATGTAGCTATGTCTGAAAGGCAATCCGAGATCCGTGCTGAAACCAGGGGGTCGTCAGGTGGAAAGGACAGATAGAGCTGTGTGTCGTCTGCATAGCAGTGGTATGAGAAGCCGTGCGAACGGATAATCTGTCCCAAGGAGGTGGAGCAAAGAGGAGGGGGCCCAGCACTGAGCCCTGGGGGACCCCTGTGGTGAGATGGTGAGGTGCGGATAGCTGACCAAGCCATGATACGTTAAACGAGCGTCCTGTGAGGTAGGATTCAAACCAGGAGAGAGCAGAACCGGAGATTCCCATGTCAGCGAGTATAGAGAGAAGGATACGGTGATTAACCGTGTCAAAGGCAGCCGATAAGTCAAGCAGAATGAGTACTGATGACCGAGCGGTCGCCCTGGCTTCTTTTAAGGCTTCTGTTACAGACAGCAGAGCCGTTTAGAGTAGAGTGGCCGCTTTTGAACCCAGACTGATTTGGATCCAGAAGGTTGTTCTGTGAAAGGAAGTCAGAGACCTGTTTGGAGACTGCTCGTTCAATGCCTTTGGATAGGAAAGGCAGTAGTGAGACAGGGCGGTAGTTCTCGACTTGAGCAGGGTTGAGAGAAGCTTTCTTAAGTAACGGTGTTACCCGGGCCATTTTGAGCGCTGTTGGAAATGTGCCAGAGGTTAGCGAGGCATTGATCACATGTGTGATAGCTGGGCGATGGTCGGGCTGATGGACTGAAGTAGGCTCGTGGGTATAGGGTCCAGCGAGCATGTGGTAGGACGGCTGCATGTCAGGAGTCTGGACACTTCACTTTCGAGAGAGGCGTGAATGCTGAAAAAAGATGTTCCAGCAGTCCCTAGAGGTTGTAGGAGTGCGGTATCTGAGTCAGATCGTTGAGTGGGCATGTAGAGAATTGACTGCTGATTGCCGCCACTTTGTTTGTAAAAAATGAGGCGAGGGTATCTGCAGTAAGGCTGGATGGAGGAGGAGGCAGCTGAGAGTTGAGTAGCGATTTGAAGGTTGAGAAAAGTTTTCGAGTGTCTGTAGCGCTGTTGATTTTGTCATGGTAGAAAGCAGTCTTAGCAGCAGTGATGCTGGCTGAGAAGGAGGTCAGGAGTGTCTGGTAGTTTTTGAGGTCGTCAGCTAGTTTGGATTTGTGCCATTTCCTCTCCGCGGCTCTGAGTTTGGTGCGCTGTGTAGTTATAGTGCATGAAAATGCCCTATACTGTTCTTCCAACATTTCTTATTAGAGTGCATGAAAATGCACTCTACTGTTATCCGATTTCTTCTTATTATTCTTCTTCTAACGCTTTGTGTGCGTTTAATGCGGCTTCAACCGTTTTACGTAGAAACTTCATTCAAACTGCGTTGCGTAGGTCTTACTTATGTGACTTCAGCTATGTATTTTTCAACTTTGTAACTTTTATACTTTTTAAACTATGAATTAGAAACTACTAAAATTTCCCCATTGACTTAACATTAGATTATGACATCACAATAGCAACTAGAAAAGCATTTCCTGAAGGAAATACAGTGCATGAAAATGCAAAAAATATGATATCAAATATCATACAGAGTAAAAACAAACTATATTGGTTGCTAGGTAGATGAGGTTTAATATAGTTGGAATGACTGAACAGTTAAATAGGTGGATAGTTTATATAGGTAAATTATTTACTTGGTAGATAAGGTTTAATATAGTTGGAATGATTGAATGTTTAAATAAGTGGATACTTTAAATGGTTAAATTATTTAGGTAGATAGTTGACGATAACTGACACTTGGAATGGCTCTAATGTTTGCTAGCAGTTATGCTAACTATGTTAACAAAGATAATAATGTTAACCAAGTTACTATGCTAACTAGCATGCTAACAATGTTAAAATGCTAAGTATGCTAACCATGTGACTTAGCTAACTTGGCTAATAATTTTTAGCAGTTATGCTAACTATGCTAACTAACATGTTAACATGCTAACTATGCTAACCATGTTACTTAGCTAACTAGCTACAGTGGGTAGGAGTCATAGTTGATGACAAGTAACAGTTACAATGGCTGAACAGTTAAAAAGTTCAGTAGTTTAAAGGGTTAAATTGTTTAACAGTGAAATATTATAGTGAGGACTTTTATTTTGAAACCGTTTTTGGCAGAGGAAGCAGTTGAATAGGGTGTGTAGTCTTAATAGGGCCAGTTTGTATGCTTAACAAACTATATTGGTTGCTAGGTAGATGAGGTTTAATATAGTGGGAATGACTGAACAGTTAAATAGGTGGATAGTTTATATAGTTAAATGATTTACTTGGTAGATAAGGTTTAATATAGTTGGAATGATTGAACGGTTTAATAGGTGGATAATTTAAATGGTTAAATTATTTAGGTAGATAATTGACGATAACTGACAGTTGGAATGGCTCTAATGTTTGCTAGCAGTTATGCTAACTATGTTATCAAAGATAATAATGTTAACCAAGTTACTTAACTTAGCTAATGTTTTCATTTTTATGCTAACTATGCTAAGGTAAGCATATTAGCATGCTAACATGTTAAGTATGCTAACCATGTGACTTAGCTAACTTAACTAATTATTTTTATTAGGTATGCTAACTATTTTAACTAGCATGCTAACATGCTAACTATGTTAACCATGTTACTTAGCTAACCTAGCTAATCATTTTAGTAGTCATGCTAACTAGCATGCTAACATGCTAACTATGCTAACCATATTACTTAGCTAACTTAGCTAATCATTTTTAACAGTTTTGCTAACTATGATAACTAGCATGCTAGCATGCTAACTATGTTAACCATGTTACTTAGCTAATCATTTTTAGCAGTTTTGTTAAAAATGCTAACTAGCATGCTAACACGCTAGTATGCTAACTATGTTAACCACGTTACTTAGCTAACTTAGCTAATCATTTTTAACAGTTTTGCTAAACATGCTAACTAGCATGTTAGCATGCTAACTATGCTAACCATGTTACTTAGCTAACTTAGCTAATCATTTTTAGCAGTTTTGTTAAAAATGCTAACAATGTTAGCAATGCTAACATGCTAACTATGCTAACCATGCTAACTAGCTACAGTGGGTAGGAGTCATAGTTGATGATAAGTAAGTTACAATGGCTGAACAGTTAAAAGGTTCAGTTGTTTAAAGGGTTAAATTGTTTAACAGTGAAATATTGTAGTGAGGACTTTTATTTTGAAACAGTTTTTGGCAGAGGAAGCAGTTGAACAGGATGTGTAGTCTTAATAGGGCCAGTTTGTATGCTTAAAGCCTGAGACTGGCAGTTGATCCAGGTGGCCCGAACACCTGCCATAGGATTCTAATTGCTTAACGGCCGTATTGTGATGTCATAATCATAATGTTAAGTCAATGGGAAATTTTGATTAGTTTTTAATTAATAGTTTAAAAAGTCTAAAAGTTACAAAGCTGAAAAATACATAGCACCCATGTCCTAAGACCTACGTAACATAGTTTGAATGAAGTTTCTACGTTAAACGGTTGAAGCTGCATTAAGTGCGTTAGAAGAAGAAGAAGAAGAAGAATAAGAAGCCTAGGAAGAACAGTACAGTGCATTTTCATGCACTGTAATAAGCATAAGAATAAGAAGCCTAGGAAGAACAGTACAGTGCATTTTCATGCACTGTAAAAAGCCTTGGAATAACAGTACAGTGCATTTTCATGCACTGTAATTAGAATCCTATGCCAGGTGTTCAGGCCACCTGGAGCCACTGTCTCAGGCTTTAAGCATACAATATGGCTGTATTAAGACTACAGATCCTGTTCAACTGCTTCCTGTGTCCACAACTGTTTCAAATTAAAAGTCCCTTTAAACTATCCAACTTTTAAACTGTTCAACTGTTATCAACTGTTCAACTGTTGTAACTGTCAGTCAACTATGACTCCCATCAACTGTATCCTCTGCCTTCAACTGTTTCATAATAATTCTATTAAGACTACACATTCTGTTCAACTGTTTCCTCTCTCCACAACTGTTTCAAAATAAAAGTCCTCGCTACAATAATTCCCTATTAAATAATTTAACCATTTAAACTATCCACCTATTAAACTGTTCAGTCATTCCAACTATATTAAACCTCATCTACCTAGCAAATAATTTAACCATTTAAACTATCCACCTATTTAACTGCCCAGTCATTCCAACTATATTAAACCTCATCTACCTAGAAAATAACTTAACCTTTTAAACTATCCACCTATTTAACTGCCCAGTCATTCCAACTATATTAAACCTCATCTGCCTAGCAAATAATTTAACCTTTTAAACTATCCACCTATTTAACTGTTCAGTCATTCCAACTATATTAAACCTCATCTACCTAGTTCAGTCATTCCAACTACATTAAACCTCATCTACCTAGCAAATAATTTAACCTTTTAAACCATCCACTTATTTAACTGTTCAGTCATTCCAACTATATTAAACCTTGTCTACCTAGTTCAGTCATTCCAATTATATTAAACCTCGTCTACCTAGTTCAGTCATTCCAACTACATTAAACCTCATCTACCTAGCAAATAATTTAACCTTTTAAACCATCCACTTATTTAACTGTTCAGTCATTCCAACTATATTAAACCTCATCTACCTAGCAAATAATTTAACCTTTTAAACCATCCACTTATTTAACTGTTCAGTCATTCCAACTATATTAAACCTTGTCTACCTAGTTCAGTCATTCCAATTATATTAAACCTCATCATGTTGGTTACCAATTAGCACATCATCTGTTTTAACAATATATTTCACACCATGTGTTTTGCATTTTCATGCACTAGTAATTCCCTGGAATTGCATTTTCTAGTTACAGTGCATGAAAATGCACTGTACTGTTCTTCCTAGGCTTATTCTTCTTATTCTTATTACAGTGCATGAAAATGCACTGTACTGTTCTTCCTAGGCTTCTTCTTCTTATTAGAGTGCATGAAAATGCACTCTACTGTTATCCGAATTCTTCTTATTCTTCTTCTTCTAACGCTTTTTGTGCGTTTAATACAGCTTCAACTGTTTAACGTAGAAACTTCATTCAAACTGCGTTGCGTAGGTCTTACTTATGTGACTTCAGCTATGTATTTTTCAACTTTGTAACTTTTATACTTTTTAAACTATGAATTAAAAACTACTAAAATTTCCCCATTGACTTAACATTAGATTATGACATCACACTAGCAATTAGAATCCTATGCCAGGTGTTCAGGCCACCTGGATCAGCATGGCTCTGGCCAGGCCACCTGGATCAACTCTGAGTTTCTCAGGCTTTATGACATCATAGCAATTAGAATATTGTGCCAGGTGGTCAGGCCACCTGCATCAACTGTCAGTTTCTCAGGCTTTAAGCATACAGTCTCATTCTATGCTATAAGCCTGAGAAACTGTTCAGTCATTCCAACTATATTAAACCTCATCTACCTAGCTAATAATTTAACCTTTTAAACCATCCACCTATTTAACTATTCAGTCATTCCAACTATATTAAACCTCATCTACCTAGCTAATAATTTAACCTTTTAAACCATCCACCTATTTAACTGTTCAGTCATTCCAATTATATTAAACCTCGTCTACCTAGTTCAGTCATTCCAACTATATTAAACATCATCTACCTAGCAAATAGTTTAACCTTTTAAACTATCCACCTATTTAACTGTTCAGTCATTCCAACTATATTAAACCTCATCTACCTAGTTCAGTCATTCCAACTACATTAAACCTCATCTACCTAGCAAATAATTAAACCTTTTAAACCATCCACCTATTTAACTGTTCAGTCATTCCAACTATATTAAACCTTGTCTACCTAGTTCAGTCATTCCAATTATATTAAACCTCGTCTACCTAGTTCAGTCATTCCAACTATATTAAAACTCATCTACCTAGCAAATAATTTAACCAATTAAACTATCCACCTATTTAACTGTTCAGTCATTCCAACTATATTAAACCTCATCTACCTAGCTAATAATTTAACCTTTTAAACCATCCACCTATTTAACTGTTCAGTCATTCCAATTATATTAAACCTCGTCTACCTAGTTCAGTCATTCCAACTATATTAAACATCATCTACCTAGCAAATAGTTTAACCTTTTAAACTATCCACCTATTTAACTGTTCAGTCATTCCAACTATATTAAACCTCATCTACCTAGTTCAGTCATTCCAACTACATTAAACCTCATCTACCTAGCAAATAATTAAACCTTTTAAACCATCCACCTATTTAACTGTTCAGTCATTCCAACTATATTAAACCTTGTCTACCTAGTTCAGTCATTCCAATTATATTAAACCTCGTCTACCTAGTTCAGTCATTCCAACTATATTAAAACTCATCTACCTAGCAAATAATTTAACCAATTAAACTATCCACCTATTTAACTGTTCAGTCATTCCAACTATATTAAACCTCATCTACCTAGCAAATAATTAAACCTTTTAAACCATCCACCTATTTAACTGTTCAGTCATTCCAACTATATTAAACCTCATCTACCTAGGTCAGTCATTCCAACTTTATTAAACCTCATCTACCTAGTAAATAATTTAACCTTTTAAACTATCCACCTATTTAACTGTTCAGTCATTCCAACTATATTAAACCTCATCTATCTAGCAAATAATTAAACCTTTTAAATCATCCACCTATTTAACTGTTCAGTCATTCCAACTATATTAAACCTCATCTACCTAGGTCAGTCATTCCAACTATATTAAACCTCATCTACCTAGTAAATAATTTAACCTTTTAAACTATCCACCTATTTAACTGTTCAGTCATTCCAACTATATTAAACCTCATCTACCTAGTTCAGTCATTCCAACTACATTAAACCTCCTCTATCTAGCAAATAATTTAACCAATTAAACTATCCACCTATTCAACTGTTCAGTCATTCCAACTATATTAAACCTCATCTACCTAGCTAATAATTTAACCTTTTAAACCATCCACCTATTTAACTGTTCAGTCATTCCAACTATATTAAACCTCATCTACCTAGTTCAGTCATTCCAACCACATTAAACCTCATCTACCTAGCAAATAATTAAACCTTTTAAACCATCCACCTATTTAACTGCTCAGTCATTCCAACTATATTAAACCTTGTCTACCTAGTTCAGTCATTCCAACTATATTAAACCTCATCTACCTAGGTCAGTCATTCCAACTATATTAAACCTCATCTACCTAGTAAATAATTTAACCTTTTAAACTATCCACCTATTTAACTGTTCAGTCATTCCAACTATATTAAACCTCATCTACCTAGGTCAGTCATTCCAACTATATTAAACCTCATCTATCTAGCAAATAATTTAACCTTTTAAAACCTCATCTACCTCATAACTGCTAAAATTATTATCTAAGTTAGCTAAGTCACATGGTTAGCATAGTTAGCATTGTTAGCATTTTTTCCAAAACTGCTAGAAAACATGAGCTAAGTTAACTAAGTAACTTGGTCAAACATTAGAGCAATTCCAACTGTCAGTTATCGTCAACTATCTACCTATATAGAACCTTTAAACTATTTGTCTATCAACACACATTAAACTATCAGTCTGTCAACAACTTTTAAACTATCTACATATAACTTTTAAACTTTCAACATTCATTAAACTATCTGTCTATTAAACTATCTGTCTATTAACAACTGTTAAACTATCTACATTCAACTTTTAAACTGTCTACGTCTAAACTATCAACTTTTTATTAAGCTATGCTATGTCTGTCCTAGCTTTATTTTCATGCACTCGTAATTCCCTGGAATTACATTCTCTAGTTCTTATTATTTTTCTTCTTCTAACGCACTTAATGCAGCTTCAACCGTTTAACGTAGAAACTTAATTCAAACTATGTTACATAGGTCTTACTTAGGACATGTGTGCTATGTATTTTTCAGCTTTGTAACTTTTATACTTTTTAAACTATTAATTAGAAACTAATCAAAATTTCCCCATTGACTTAACATTATGATTATGACATCACAATACGGCCGTTAAGCAATTAGAATCCTATGGCAGGTGTTCAGGCCACCTGCAGTCTCAGGCTTTAAGCATACAAACTGGCCCTATTAAGACTACACATCCTGTTCAACTGCTTCCTCTGCCAAAAACTGTTTCAAAATAAAAGTCCTCACTACAATATTTCACTGTTAAACAATTTAACCCTTTAAACTACTGAACTTTTTAACTGCTCAGTCATTCCAACTATATTAAACCTTGTCTACCTAGTTCAGTCATTCCAACTATATTAAACCTCATCTACCTAGGTCAGTCATTCCAACTATATTAAACCTCATCTACCTAGTAAATAATTTAACCTTTTAAACTATCCACCTATTTAACTGTTCAGTCATTCCAACTATATTAAACCTCATCTATCTAGTTCAGTCATTTGAACTATATTAAACCTCATCATGTTGGTTGCCAATTAGCACATCATCTGTTTTAACAATATATTTCACACCATATGTTTTGCATTTTCATGCACTGGTAATTCCCTGGAATTGCGTTTTCTAGTTATTATTATAACCTTTTCTTTTTACCTTTTCAAGAATTAATGCGACTCTAACCGCTTAACGTACAAACATGTTGAAATAACCGTTCTGAAGGTCTGGAGTGGGGCAAGAGAGTTATTATTTCAGATTTTTTATAAAGTTTATACTTTTTGAGAAATAGGGGATTAAAATGTTAAAAGCTCAATTTTCCCCTTAGACTTCAAAGGCTGTGATGTCATAATGGCCTAAAGGCAGCTGCGCTTGTTAAGCTCCCAGAGTAGTTCCCGGGCTAATTAGAACACTGACACAGGTGTCACCTGTGAAATCAACTGTCTCAGCTTCTAATGCATACAATCTGGTG
Organism: Alosa alosa; assembly: GCF_017589495.1. Lineage (NCBI taxonomy): Eukaryota > Metazoa > Chordata > Actinopteri > Clupeiformes > Clupeidae > Alosa > Alosa alosa. The sequence goes on from NC_063200.1 coordinate 33,926,285, forward strand.
CTCCCTAAAACTACACATCCTGTTTAAGTGTTTCCCGTGTGTCAAAATAAAAGTCACAGCCATATCTCATGCTTTGCGCATTTTATCTCCAGAACGGTTTGACGCATGTGCTTCAAATTTGGTACAAGTGTTTGTATGGACTCAAAGATTAAGTGAGTTGATGTTGGAGGTCAAAGGTCAAGTCAATGAACACTCTGAGTGCGATATCTCAAGAATGCCTTGACATACATGCCTGCAATTTGGTATGAGTATTTGTATGGATTCAAAGATGAAGGGAATTGATGTTGGAGGTCAAATGTCAAGGTGAAAAACACCTTGAGTGTTATATCTCAAGAACGCCTTGACACACAAGGTCTTTTGGTACGAGGGTTTGTATGAACTCAAAGATGAAGTGATTTAATGTTTTTTTTGCAGGAATTTCCCCACCAACTTTAGCAGCTTTCCATCCACTATTGTAATTCCTTTGGCATTACATTCTAGTTTATACATGCTTCCTCTTGGGCACATTATCCAGAAACACTGTGTCTCCTTCCACTTCTGTGCTGATGATACACAGCTGTACCTGCCCATTAGTTCCTCTGATCCTAGTATGCTGAATTCCTTAAATGAATGTCTTTGTGACATAAAAAACTGGATGTCAAACAATTTCCTCCAGTTGAATTCTGACAAAACAGAAGTCCTCATCATTGGATCCCAGCACATAGTGAAACACATGATACCATCCTTAGATCCCTTTCAATTTTTAGACTGTGTCAAACCTGTTGCAAAGAATCTTGGTGTCTGGTTTGACAGTAATTTAAGCTTTGAACGTCACATCACAAAGCTCATACAATCTTGTTTCTATCACCTCAGAAATATTTCCAAGATTAGTTCCATCTTAACTTTTAAAGACACTGAGACCATTATACATGCATTTATTTCTTCACGCCTGGATTACTGCAATAGTCTTTTTTCTTGTCTGAACCAAAAATCTATAAAGAGACTTCAAACTGTTCAGAATTCAGCTGCCCGGCTTCTTACTAAGACAAAGTACTGTAATCACATTACTCCTGTTTTAGCCTCACTGCACTGGCTCCCAGTAAGCTTTAGAATTGATTTTAAGATTCTTCTGATTACTTTTAAAGCTCTACATGGCCTGTCTCCCAACTACATATCTGATCTCCTAGTACCTTATACACCTGTGCGTACTTTAAGATCATCTGGTAGTGGTTTCCTAACTATTCCTAAGGTCAATCTCAAAACTAAAGGGGAGAGAGCATTTAGTGTCAGGGCACCAAGGCTCTGGAATGACCTGCCTGATGAAATCAGGTCAGCCAAGTCAGTATGACATTCTGTAAAAAATATTACAGATTCACGCCCCCCAGGTATTGATTTGAATGGCATTATACATGTGGATGGGTCTGAGAATGTTTTCTGCAGGGTAACATACAATACTACTACCATAGATCGAGCTGCGTCATGCAATAGCATGACTTATGCTTATAGTTCTATTCCAACGTTGATTTCTACCCAACGTATAGTAAAAAGAAAAGACAAATTTAAAACTAGAAACCTAACAAATATTCTTTCCATACCTCAGCATATTCCTCAAAAGCCAGAGGCATTTTCAGCTAACATGGGTTTACTAAATATAGGTGCACTTACTACCAAAACCTTTGCAATCAATGATTTTATTAGTGAAAAAAAAATGGATTTTCTGTTTCTTGTTGAAACCTGGCTGACTTCAGACAGCGAAGCTGTTCTTGTTGAGACTTGTCCCCCAAATTATAATTTATTCCACTCAATTAGACAAGGCAAACGAGGTGGTGGAATTGCCTCCATTCTCTCAAACAAATATAGTTGCACTAGAGTCAACTTTGGCGAATTCGCTTCCTTTGAGTATATTGCCCTCACTCTGAAGGCTGACCCAGCTGTACTTCTATTAACCTTATACCGCCCTCCTATTGTAATTGTAAATGGCGACTTCAATATTCATATCAATAAGACAACTGATGCTAAAGCCAGTAAGTTCCTTAATGTGTTGGACAGTTTAGAGCTAAAGCAGCATGTTACAGGACCCACCCACAACCTTGGCAACACCCTCGATCTAGTCATTTCTAGAGGGATAGAAGTCACAGACTTATCAGTAAATGATATACATATGTCCGATCATCATTGTGTATCTTTTAATATAGTACTACATACTCCAAAAATTCATCCCGAAATTGCAATCAAATCGCGACTCTTGGACATTAGAGCAGAACAGCAGTTCATAGCTCTTATAGACTCCATAAATTTAGATATTTTACATCATCCCATTGATCAAATGGTAGAGGCTCTCAATCGTGGAATTAGGGCTCTGCTTGACAGAGTGGCACCCCTTAAAGACTAAAAAAAGGCCCTGTAGCAAACTGACACCTTGGATGAACGAAAATATCCATGATCTAAAAAGATCATGTAGAAAAGCTGAGAGAACATGGAGAAAAACTAAGTTACAGGTTCACCGTGCCATTCTAAAAGAAAAAATAGCAAATTATAATAGAGCTATTCGGAATGAGAGGAGGAACCACCTCTCTAAGGTAATTGCTGAAAACAGTGGAAACTCTAGGGTGTTGTTCTCTACCATTGATAGGCTATTGCATCAAACACCTTTTGATACACTCAGTCAGGCATCCTCTCTAAGATGCGAAGAATTTGCAGACTTCTTCAAAAACAAAGTCATTTCTATAAGGGAGGCTATTGGTAACACAAGTAATATGTTTGATAGTACACTCAAAAACAGCCCCCCAAAATTAAGGTCCTTTAGCACTATTACTCAATCTGAGCTTGGTAAAACCGGCTCCTCAACATGTGTTTTTGATCCAATCCCTACTACATTCCTCAAAAAAGTATATGATGGCTTAGCTCCCTTTTTTCTCAAGGTAATAAATACCTCATTAGAAACAGGTATATTTCCAACTGCTTTTAAAACCGCTGTTGTGAAACCTTTACTTAAAAAGTCAAATCTTGACCATACCAATCTGAGCAACTACAGGCCTATATCAAATCTATCGTTTTTGAGCAAAGTACTTGAAAAAGTTGTTTGTAATCAGTTAAATACCTTCCTCAACGAAAACAGTATCCTTGAAAAAATTCCAATCAGGTTTTAGATCAAATCACAGCACAGAAACGGCTCTAGTAAAATAGTCAATGATCTCAGACAAGCTACTGACTCAAACAAAGTCTCAATCCTTATTCTTCTGGATTTGAGTGCGGCATTTGACACCATTGATCATAGCATCCTAATTCACCGCCTTTTTAAGTGGGTGGGTCTCTGATAATGCTCTAAACTGGTTTCAAACCTACATTACTGGCAGAGATTTTTATATCAGTCTAGGAGATCATGTATCTGAAAAACATGACTTGCCTTTTGGTGTGGCCCAGGGAGCTGCCTTGGTCCCCTGCTATTTTCTCTATATATGCTTCCATTGGGAAAACGTCATAAGTCAGCATAATGTAAACTTCCACAGCTACATAGATGATACCCAATTGTATATTTCTATGGAGCCAACTAACCCAGATGGCCTTTGCTCCCTCACTGCATGCCTAACCTCCATTAATCAGTGGATGAGCAAAAACTTTTTGAAACTAAATGATGACAAAACAGAGGTACTTCTGGTTGGACCAAAACTAAAGCGAGATATTATTCTTAGTAATCTGGGGAACTTGGCACACCAGGTTAAACCAAAAGTAACAAGCCTCGTGTCATCTTAGATGCAGAGTTAAGTTTTAAGCCCCATATCAGTAAAGTTACTCAGACAGCCTATTTCCACTTGAGAAACATTGCCAAAGTTCGGCCCTTTTTAACACAACAAGATGCAGAAAAACTAATTCACGCCTTTATCACTAGCAGGTTAGACTACTGCAATGCACTTTTCACTGGTCTTCCCAAAAACATCTAAAGAAATTGGCACTCATACAGAACTCTCATGGCTAGACTTTTAACTAAGACTAAGAAGAGAGAACACATCACCCCTGTGTTGGCTGAACTGCACTGGCTCCCTATTTCCTATAGAATTGATTTTAAGGTTATGTTAATTACTTACAAAGCTCTGAATGGCTTAGCACCTTCATATATCTCTGAGCTTTTAATATCTTATCAACCACAAAGGAAACTTAGATCATCCAATTCTAATCTTTTAATCATTACCCAAAGTGCTCCACAAACAAAGTGGAGAAGCTGCGTTTATCCATTATGCCCCCAAACTATGGAACACCCTGCCTCTGTACATCAAGCAGGCGAGTTCAGTAAATATTTTAAAAGATCTGAAAACATACCTGTACAGGAAAGCTTTTA